>NC_040909.2:139163623-139247929 GCF_004126475.2 Phyllostomus discolor
CAATGCCCTCCAGGTCCATCCATGTTGTTGCAAATGGCAAGGTTTCCTTTTTTATGGCTGAGTAATATTCCATCGTGTGTGTGTGTGTGTGTGTGTGTGTGTGTGTGTGTGCGCGCGCGCGCGCCAATTTATCCAGTCATCCATTGATGGACACTTAAGCTACACCCATGTCTTGGCCCCCGTGGATAATGCTGCAGTGAGCCTGGGGTGCAAGTATCTCTTCAAGCTCCAGATTTCATTTCCTTCAGATATACACCTGGAGGTGGAATCGCTGGGTCATCAGACAGTTTTATTTTTAATTTTTTGAGGAATTGCCATACCGTTTTCCACAGTGGCTGCACCAGTCTGCATTCCCACCAGTAGTGCATGAGGGTTCCTTTTTCTCCACATTCTCATGTTGTTTGTGGGTTTATTGATGACAGTCTGACAGGTGTGAAGTGATAGCTCACTGTGCTTTAGATTTGCAATTTTCTGATGATTAGTGATGTCAAGCATCTTTTCATATGCCTGTTGGTTATTTGCATGTCTTTTTGGAAGAATAGTCTATTCAGGTATTTTGCCTATTTTTAAATTGGGTTATTTGGTTTTTTGCTATTCAGCTGTGTGAGTTCCTAATACATTTTGGAGATTCACCCCTTTATCAGGTGGATGGTTTGCAGCTGGTTTCTCCTGTCCCCTAGGTGCCTTCTCACTCAGTTGATGGTAGTTTCGCTGTTGGCACATTTTCTTAAACCTCTACACATCTAGTGGTGTTTTTGTATTTTAAAATCTACATATGCCTTGGCCGGTGTGGCTCGTACATTGAGTGCCGATCTGCGAACTAAAAGCTTGCCAGTTTGATTCCTGGTCAGGCCACAGGCCTGGGTTGTGGGCTGTGTCCCCAGTAGGGGGCATGTGAGAGGCTACTGTGTATTGATGGTTCTCTCCCTTTCTTCCTCCCTTCCCCTCTCTACAAATACATAAATAAAATCTTTTTAAAAATCTACATACATGATATACTATTGATACTCTGTGTTTAACAGTCTTACTAACCCTTACAGCTCTGCTCCATCTTCGCGATGATGTAGCTCGTCCCTTTCAAGCTGCCTGCTCCCTGATAATAGATATTGAGGTTGTTTACTTTTTCCCTTGCAGACAGGCGTGTGGTGGGATTCTTGCATGTCACCTTGTGTTATTAGGGCACATGCCTAGAATTAGGTTTCCTGATGGGTTTGCAGGCTTGGAGCTCCCCTAGGTAGTGTCAGATGGGTTTGCAGAGTGGCGGCATGGGCTGTACTCCGGGTACGGGACTCAGAGTCCCCATGTTTCCACATATCTGCAGCATGTGATATTGTGAAGTCTTTGTATAGTGTGGGGCAAAAGTAGGGTTGCAGCTTTAGTACATGAAGCAGCTTATTCTTGTGTTAATGCTTATTCATTATTACATTGTTTTCCATATGAACAATTGTAGGTATACCTACTTTTGCTCAACCACTGTTATTTCCCCGATCAATGGAGAGAGAAGTCTGGTTTTAATTTGCATTTCCCTCATTTTTACTGACATTGAAAATCTTTTCAGGTGTTTATGGACAGTTTATTTCTTTATTTGCAATTTAGTAGGTCCTGTCCTGTGTTCACTTTTTAAGTTGAATAGGGTTTTTTGGTTCTTTGAATATATTTTCTGTATGTATCTTTGTTATGTATGTTTGTGAACATTCTTTCACTTGACAATTGTTTTTTTAATTTTTGTCATGTCTCCTACCAAAGTTTTTTTTTTAAGATTTTACTTATTGAAGGAAGTAGGGAGGGTTGGGTGGGGGGGGGGGGCTGGAATGGGAGTAAAAGGAAGAAAACTGTACTTGAACAATGATTAAAGTAAAATTTAAAAAAAGATTTTACTTATTTATTTTTAGAGAGAGGGGATGGGAGGGTGAAAGAGAGAGAGAAACACCGATGGGCTGCCTTGCAACTGGAGACTTGGCTTGCAACCCAGGCATGTGCCCCAACCGGTGACCCTTTGTTTCATAGGTTGGTGCTCACTGAGACAAATGAGGCAGGGCTGAAGTTTTTATGATGAAGTAAAGCTGAACATTTCCCTTGATGTGTTTTTTGTATATTATTATAATAGCTATAAACATTTTTAAAAAAACTCAGGTCTTCAACCTACCTGAAATGTATTTTTTTGCATGCTGTGGAAGGCAGGGCAGTAACCTGGTTTTCCTCTGGACACTTGTGCCAGCGCCACGTATGGAATGCTGCCTGGCTGCTCATGTGGCAGGTGTGCCGTCTGCGCATTCTGTCGTGCTCCCACAGCCTGCAGGAGGTCCCAGTCCCTGGAGGGCGTGCCTCTGGCTGCCTTACTGCTTTTTTGGCATTGCCGTGGTTAATCGTGGGTCATACTCTTACGATATTTGGAGTCATTTTGCTTAGGTTTCATGATATGTCCTGTTGTAATTTTTTACAAAACATTCTTTTTATTTATTTTTAGAGAGAGAGGGAGGGAAGGAGAAAGAGAAACATCTTGATCAGTTGTCCCTCACACTGCCCCAACTAGGGAACTGGCCCACTACCCAGGCATGTGCCCTGACTGGGAATCAAACTGGAGACCTTTTGGTTCCAAGGCTGGTGCTCAGTCCGCTGAGCCACACCAACCCGGGCTGTCCTGATGTAGTTTTGATTGCACAGAATTAATGGATTCATTCAGGGAGAGTCGACATTTTTATGGTATTGAGTCTTGTTTATGAACATTGTCTATTTCTCCACAGGTCTTTTTAATGTCCTTTAATAAACTTTTATCATTTTGTTCATTAAGGGCTTACAGATTTTTCATTAGCCTTCTCAGATGCCGTATAAGTAAGTGTTTGTGGCTGTTGTGAATGCTGGCGTCTGCTTGCTGATTGCGAGTATATCAGAGCAGTGTTGACTACTTTGTACTGACCTGTCTGTGGCAGTCCTGTCAAACTCTTACCATCCCAACAAGGGGCTGGTGCTCTTGGATTTTCTCTGTGGATGATCTCAAATAACGGTGATTTTATCTATTCTCTTCCAGTCCTCATGGCTTGTGTTTCTTTTTCCACTGTATGGAAACAGACTCGAATGCTGGGAGCCCAAGGTCTCGGGCCACGCTGGGAACCACTGCTGGGTGTGGTATGTACTTAGTCCCCTCTTCTGTTTTCCACAGCATTTCCTTTTCTTCCTTCTCTCTGCGGCCCCTGCAGGCCCCCACATTGGACGTACCAGATGTTTGTGTTTTATTTTTAAGGAACCAATGCTGGGATGATTTTCTTGTTGAGATTATATTTTCATTCCTTTCATGTTATTTCCTTGAACTGCTTTCTTATTCTGTGGCTGATTTCTTGTTGAGTGTTTAGATCATTTATTTCTGTTTCTCTTGTGGTCAAATTTGTGCATTAATGATGCATTTTACTATGAAAGAATTCACAAAGAGAAGAAAGTATAGAGAGTTTTATTTTATTTTCCCCAGAGAGGGAAAGGGCTAGGTGCAGAGAGATGCACCAGCCCTGAGGAGCTTTGGGCTTTGGGCTTTTGTCAGGTAATGGGGTGGTTGTGGAGCAGGATGCTTCAGTTGGGCTGCAGCTTGTTTCAATGTTACCTTTGGGTGCACGGTCTGGTCCAGTTGTTGTGGTCTGCCATGTCTTGTTTTGTAAGTTCCCAGGGCCTTTGCACCTTCAGGGTGCTTCCAGTAATTGTCTAGTCCTGAGGGTAAAGGCTCATAAAAAAATTACAGTGCCTTAGCTCAGTGGACTGAGCGCTGGCCTGCGAACCGAAGGGTCACTGTTTTGATTCCCAGTTGGGGCACAGGCCTGGGTTGCGGGCCAGGTCCCCAGTAGGGGGCGTGCGAGAGACAACCACACATTGATGTTTCTCTCTTTCTCCCTTCCTCTCTCTCTACAAATTAATAAATAAAGTCTTTAAAAAAATTAGGGTCAGTGATACTTTATGGGGTTCAGACAGCTCTGGAAAAGAGGGCATTAGAAAGTGGCTTTTGTCCTATTAATGCCCATTTTTCCTTAGGGAGCTTTTGTTGCTATTTTTACCCTATATTCCATTTTTGTTTTTCTTGGAGGGGGTACTTTTAAAACCATGTATTTGTAGTATAACAACAGTATGGTCAGAGAATGTTTTGGCAAAGGATGCAGCCATTGGAATTTGTTGACTTTTTTTGGGGGGGCCTGGTATGTGGTGTTTTAAAAAAAATATTCAATATACATCTTGAAAAAATGTGTGTTCTCTATGCTTTAGGTAAAAATGTCTGTTGATCCACAGGTTTCTCAGGGAAGCGTGATAAAATCTGTCATCCCAGGGAGGGCTGCCACCAACTCTTTGCTTAGTCAGTTAGCTCTGGCTGTCTGCATTTTGAAAGTTTGTTGATAGATACACACGTTTGTAATGACAGCTTTTGGGTGGGCTTTATCTTCTTTAATACACAAGGTTTGTTTTTGTTGCTATAATGGTTTTTGCTTTCAGCTCTGTTTTGGTTGGTGTAGACATCTCTAAACCATACGCAGCAATGCGCAGTACACTCAGCAGCACCACGCCGCGGCGGGAGCCAGCACGGAGGAGTGCAGCTGCGCAGTCCCTGGGTGAGCAGGGCAGAGGCACGGTGGTGCTGCTGGAGTCTGGGTGCCCCCCGGGCGGGGGGCGAGGTCTGCGTGCCACTCTGGCACCGAGCTGCTTTCCTTTCCCCGGGGCTTGTCCGCTGTGCCTTATACTCATCCTGTCTGTGCTGCTTCAATAGGTACATTTCATGTGTCTAATCGAAAGGTCTCGTGCTTCTCTTGAGCGAGTTTAATTCTTTTATTTCTCATCATCTCTCATTCATGGGACTTTTTTCTACTAATTTCTTATTCTTACCTTCTATACTTTGTCTTCATTATGTGCCTTCTGTTGATTTCTGTAAAAGGTTTTATTTATTTATTTTTAGAGAGAGGGGAAGGGAGGGAGAAAGAGAGGGAGAGAAACATCAATGTGTCAGAGAAACATTGATTGGTTGCCCCTCTCATGCCTCCCAACTGGGGACCTGGTCTGCAATCCAGGCAGGTGCCCTGACCCAGGAATCAAACTGGTGACCTTTAGGTTGACCCGATCATGTCCATCCAACCCACTAAGCTACACTGGTCAGGGCTATTGATTTTTTTTTTTTTACATTTTTCTCCTCCTGAACCTTTAATGTGTTGTCTTTATCTTTTCATCTAAAGGGAATGAGAATCTCTGTCCTCCTCCTGAGTGAGACAACCTAGTGTGCCAGGGAGGAGGAGGGGCAAGTTACCTGGGCAGCCCTGTGTTCATCTGGTGGGGGTGGGGACTTTGCTGGAGGCCACCTGTGTCATCGGGATGAGCGAGCCCTGAAGCCACATGCAGGAGGAACCAGACTGGGCCTCCATGTGTTCTTCTGTCTTCCCTCAGCACCTGAGTGATTGGCTAATGCATACCTCCCCTGGGAGGCCCAGGGAATCACGTGATGGCAGCTCTGCACCTGTCTTCTGCTTCCCAGGTGAGCCTTATCCTCCCTGGGTGATGTGAGGTCTCCACCCAGGGCTTCTCCCTCCTGCTCTACCTCAGCAGGTGCTGTCAGACATCTCTGGTCTGGGTGCTGAGCAGTGGAGTGGTGACCTTGGGATTCACCCAGCCACCCTGAGTTGGCTGGCTCAGCAGCCAAATGGTCAGACCACCCGCCAGGCAGTGCTAGGGGATCAGGCCTGCAGACACCCTGTGCTGTGCACTGAGCATGCCTCTGCTGCCCCTGCCCCCGGGGCCCTGTCTGAACCTCACCTAGTCCTGCAGCGGCCCCTGTCATTCCAGGCCAAGGTGACTTTCGAGGATGTGGCCGTGCTCCTCTCCCCAGAGGAGTGGGGACATCTGGGCCCTGCTCAGAGGGGCCTCTACAGGGACGTGATGCTGGAGACCTACAGGAACCTGGTCTCCTTGGGTAAGGCCCCTCACTAGGACGAAGCTCAGGGACTAGCCCTGGGCACTGAGGGCTCACAGGGGCTGGGCTGGGGACCTCATCGCTGGGCCCAGAGACAGGTTTGGTCTGTCTGACCCAGGAGGAGCCCAGTGGGGCTCTGTCAGCCTCTCTGCCCTCCGAACTCCTGGATAGACTCTCCCTGCCCCCAGCCCAAGGCAGATCGTTTCCCAGGGCAAGCTGGGAGCTACGCAGTACTGGTGGGGCAGGCCCCTTGCCCTGCTGTCCCCTGTGCTCAGATCTTCATCTCCACAATCACCCTAGCCCCCCAGGGTGTTCTGACTCCCCTTCACTCCTGCATCTGCCCTTCCCCTCCCCCTGCCGGCCCCCAGCCCCATCTCCTTGGCACCAACCCCAGGCCCCATCTGCTTCCCAGGAGCTGGACCTGCAGGTCCCAAGCCTGGGGTGATCACACAGTTGGAGCAATGGGATGAACCGTGGGTCCTGGACACGCAGGGTGCCGAGGGGAGAGAGCGGCTGGGAGTCGATGGCTCAGGTGCGCGAGGGGCTGGTTCCCTCACTAGTCACTGCACAAGCATCTGTGGGGTCCCGGGTATGCGGCTGATGACTTAGGAGTCTGGGGGAAGGTGCCTCTGGGCCAGCACAGCAACTCCGGGAGTGGCCTCCGATGAAGCCTCCATCCGTCCGAGTGCCTCGGTGGGATGGCCCTGGAACTGAATCTTCTGGGCAGTGAGAGGGGCGGCGCCACCGAAGAGGGAAGGGCATTGGGGTGTACTGTGAGGGAGGGCCGGGCCCACAGGATCCTGGGGAGCCCCGCTCCCAAGAGCACAGCACTAGGAGTGAGTGGGGTCAGATGGGCCTTGTCGCTTCCCTGTTTCCCCGTTCCCAGACCGTTTGTTCCAGGGAAGTGAGAGAAGGCACGTCACGTCGCCCCATGTGCTGCAGTCCACACCTGCTGTCTCTGTTGTAGCCCTGTGTGGGCCACGCTGGTCACTCAGTGCGTGTCCATTTCTGGGCCTAGGGGGCTCAGTCGCTGCTGTCGCTGGAAGGCCAGCAGGAAGGGTGTTCCCTGGTTTCACTGAAGTGGACTGTGCTGCCTCAGTGCTGCCTGTCTTGATAATGTCCTAGGAAGAAACCCCAGGTTCAAAGGACTTGAATTTCTCTTTCGTAAATTTATGCATTTGAGTTTAAATACAGAAATGGGACAGGCCCTGAGTTTATACAGCTCAGTAAATTTTTACAAAAAAAAAAAGTCCTGCAGGTCAACATACAGCATGTTTCTGATTGCCTGGGAGCCCGTGGGGCCTCCTCCCTCATTTCCTGTTGTGCCCTGAGGTCCCTTCCCTCTGAGGCCTGGGCTCGGTCTGCTGGATGCGTGTGGGCCTCAGAGCTTTAGGAGGATGTCTGTGTTGTGTGGAGTTTGTTCTGCACTGTCGCGGTAGTGTTCTGTTGTGAATGTACAAGTCATTTTCTGCCACATTGTTGAGGTCATTGAATTATCCCCATTTTGGGGTTGTTGTGTCTCTTGGCTCACTGGCAACATGTTTTTGGTGGGTGTGTTCCTGCCCAAGGAATCGCTGAGTGTCCAGTCGAGGGCAGGAGGGGCAGCCTGCTTGAGGGCATCAGGAAGCATTCTGGTCGGCATCTTGAGTTTAAGGTACTGGGGCTCACTGGTGGCTTCTCATGCCCCAGGAAAGAGCTCTGGAGTGGGAGAGGCCTGCAGAGAGAGCCAGGGAACCTGGCCTCAGGGGGCACTGCCCTCCTTCGAGGCTGACACAGGCTTGGCCCTCTGCTCCCCTTGGGAGACAGCTGGTTTTCCTAGCATGGATTTGGGGTATTTTTAGGTGACCTCAGACTTGCTTGGCATGAATTTCTTTCTCTTTCAGGTGCCCCCATGACCTTGGGCCTCTCTGTTCTCTGTAATGAGGACAGACATCCCACTGTGCCACTCTGGCAGGTCTTGGAGGCAGAAGGCAGGCAGGAAGGGCATGGGTGCTGATCAGATCTGGGTTAAATGCTTGCACTGCCACATGACTGTGGCCCTAGGTGAGATTTTAAGCCTCCAAGTTCCAGGCTCTTACCTCTAGAAGGTGTGACTTCGGAGACAGTGGAATTTGTGCTGCACAAGTGATCAGCAGCATCTTCGTATCTTCCTTCCAGAGTGAGAACAGGTGACCCTGAGATGTTCTGTTTGTTTTCTCAGCTTATGAGATCAGCACTGAGTGCAGGGAGTTGACTTCAGGGGAGATGCTTGATGGGGCAGAACCGGACCAGCTCGGGGGACCTGTTCCCCAGGGAACTGAGCCAGAAGAAGCCCGCACACCGGTTGGGAAGTCGGAGGGGAGCCCAGACAAGCCCATGGAGCAGGGAGGCCCTAGGCTAGTCACACTGACCAGCAGGGAAAGCAGCCAGGAGCGTGGGGGAAGCCTCCAGCTGGGGTCAAGCTCTATCCCCGATCAGAGACCTCACAAATGCGATGTATGTGAGCAAAGTTTTGAACAGAGATCATATCTAAATAACCATAAGCGTGTACACAGGTCAAAACGAACAAAAATGGTTCTTGATTCTGGGGAAATCTTCAGCACTAATGCCGTTGTTAAAGAAGATCAGAAAATTCCTGCTGGCAAAACACTCCATTACTGTGGTTGCTGCAGGAAAGCCTTTAAATACAGTGCTAACCTCGTCAAGCACCAGCGGCTCCACAGTGAAGAGAAGCCCTACAGGTGTGACGACTGTGGGAAAGCCTTCGGCCAGAGCTGTGAGTTCATCAATCACCGAAGGATGCACTCGGGGGAGATCCCCTACCGGTGCAGTGAGTGCGGAAAGACGTTCAACCGGAGGCCCAACCTAATGAAGCATCAGAGGATCCACACTGGGGAGAAGCCCTACAAGTGCAGCGAGTGTGGGAAGCACTTCAGTGCCTACTCTTCCCTTATTTATCACCAGCGAATACACACTGGAGAGAAACCCTATAAGTGCAGCGACTGTGGGAAAGCCTTCAGTGACAGCTCAGTCCTTATCCGCCATCGTCGGACCCACACTGGAGAGAAGCCATTTGAATGTAAGGAGTGTGGCAAAGGCTTTACCCAGAGTTCTAACCTTATCCAGCACCAGAGAATCCACACTGGAGAGAAACCCTATAAATGTAATGAATGTGAGAAAGCCTTCATCCAAAAAACCAAACTTGTTGAACATCAGAGAAGCCACACTGGAGAGAAGCCCTATGAATGTAATGACTGTGGCAAGGTCTTCAGTCAGAGCACACACCTCATCCAGCATCAGAGGATCCACACAGGGGAGAAGCCCTACCGGTGTGGTGAGTGTGGGAAGGCCTTCCACAACAGCTCCAGACTCATCCACCACCAGAGGTCACACCACGGAGAGAAGCCGTACAAGTGCAGTGATTGCAAGAAGGCCTTCAGCCAGGGTGCTTACCTCACCCAGCACCAGCGGATCCACACCGGGGAGAAGCCCTACAAGTGCAGCGAGTGTGGCAAGGCCTTCCGGCACAGTTCCAATGTGTTCCAGCATCAGAGGATCCACCTCCGGGAGGACCTCTCCACCTGACGCTGGAGGCCCGGGAGTTCTGCCAGGCCCCTCCCACAGCCCTGTTATTTATTGGCTTCGCAGGGTTGCCACAGGTGACAGGCATTTCTGTCTGATTTTTACGGACCTTTTAAACCAAGGCAGTGCATGCTCATTTTAGAGAATCTGAGGAAGGCAGGCAAAAAGGGAGCCACTCCTGTAATCTCTGCCTTTTAGAAACAGAAAATTCATCACCGCTGACTTCGAGTGCTTCCTTTGAGGAGGGCTTTGAGAGGCATGCAGATGTTTTGAAGAAAATACTGGTAGGCTTGTTACTGCAGCATCCAGGACCATTCCCTCTGCTCTTTCCTCAGTGCCAGAGAATTCACACTGCACAGAATTTCACATATTTACATATTGCAAACTTTTTAAAAATTAACATCATTCATACTTTTCTGTGTACTTAATAGATGATTGTCTTTTTCATTGTGCTAAAATATACATAACATAAAGTTTACCATTTTAACCATTTAAAGTGTACAGTTCAGTGGTATTAAGTACATGCACAATGTTGTGTCATCATCACCACTATCTGATTCCAGAACTGTTTTATTATCCCAGACAGAAGCTCTGTGTCCATGAAACAGCGACTCTGCCCTCCCCTCATCCGTGCTGCTGGCAACCTCCATTCTATTTCCCATCTCTGAATCGACCTGTTCTAGGTACCCGTACAAGTGAACTCATACAGTATTTGCAATTTATGTCTGGCTTATTTCACTCAGCATAATAAATGTCCTCAAGGTTCATTCATGTTGTAGCCTGTATCAGAATGTTATTCTTTCTTTTATATTTTATTTATTAGAGGGGAAGGGAAAGAGAAAGTGAGGGAGAGAAACACTGATCAGTTGCCTCTTGCATGCCCCCAGCTGGGGACCGGGCCCACAACCCAGGCATGTGCCCTGACCAGGAATCGAACTGGCAACCTTTTGGTTTGCAAGCTAGTGCTCAATCCATGGAGCCACACCAGCCAGAGCCAGAATGTTATTCTTTTTTTATGGCTGAATAATATACCATTGTTTGTGGCCACTACATTTTGTTTTCCATTTACATGTTGATAGACACTTGGGTGTTTCTGCCTTTTGACTGTTGTGCATAATGCTGCTGTGAACACTGTTGTGTGGGTATAACACTTCCACAATAGCTACTTCAGGTGGTTTCTGCTGCTCAGTGGTACTTTAGGTGGAGGGACAGGTTCCTGGGCTTCTTGTTCTGCCATCTTCTGTGACTCTCTGGTAATTGCTTTAATTGATTAATTTTCTGGAATATTTATCGTGCGACTAATCACTGGAATCCTTAAGATGAACTAGATGCTGCGACAGCTGCCCTCTTGGGTTTAGGTGTTGTTCCTTCACAGAATCCATGGCTGAATCTATGGGGTATGATTTTCAGGTGCCTCATGGGCCAGTCCCAGTGACATTTTGTTATGTAGACCTGGCCCTCCAGTTATACTACTTCTGCTTGGCGAGGCGGTTCCACTCGCCACAAATGGACTTCTGAAGGTGGCAGGCCTTCAAACCACTGCGGCATCTATAACAATTGACATGAGTTATAAAATATCATTGGGACATATTCCACAGTGACTAGTTTGACCTTTAACTTAATTTTTTTTAATTGTTTTTTTTACTCATTTTTAGAGGGGAGGAGAAGGAGAGAGAGGGAGAGAAATATCAATGTGTGGTTGCTTTTCACTCGCCCCCTACTGGAAACCTGGCCCGCAATGCAGGCATGTGCCCTGACTGGGTGGGAATCAAACTGGCAACCCTTTGGTTCACAGCCCATGCTCAATCCACTAAGCTACACCAGCCAGGGTCCTTTAACTTAATTTAAAAAATTGTGTCTTTAGGTCCTAACTGGCATGGCTCAGTGGATTTAGCACTGGCCTGTGAACCAAAAGGTTACCGGTTTGATTCCTCTCAGGGCATAATCATACCTGGATTATGCGCCAGGTCCCCAGTACGGGGTGCATGAGAAGCTCCCTCCCTTTCCCTCTCTCTAAAAATAAAAATAAGTAAAATCTTTAAAAAAAATTATGTCTTTAGGATATATTCCTAGGAACAGGATGAACTTTTTAAAGGACGTTGTATATAATCATGCAAATGTTTTCTACAGTGTTCATACCCAATATATAATGTCACCAGCACAGCCTTCCAGGATGCACTATTGACTAAGAACGCTCTGATCACACAGCCTCCCTGCACTGCACGCCATAATTTCAACCTCCGCTTGCTAACTGAATCGGCACAACTCTGTGGCTGGTACTGCGTTGGACGGATGACTCGGGTGACCTACATTTCCTCATGTTAGCTTCAGAGGGAGTCGTGCCCGTCACTGCTTTTGGTCCAGATGCTCTTCCGTTGGGTTGTTTGTTAAGAACCTCTGTTCTGGGGCCCTTCATCCCTCAGCCTAGATGTTCCCTGAACCAAGGGCACCCCAAGTGACTGAGACCTCCTTGAAGGGAGCGCCAAAGCTCTGGGTGGGAGGACTGCAGAGGGGGCAGGGTGGTGGGGCAGTGCAGTCTGAAGCATATTGAATGGTATAGTGTACCTGGAAAGTGCTGGTGGTTTGCATTGTGTGAAACTAGAGAACACGTTTTGACAAGGTTTCTGGGCTGCTTGTTTTGAGTTTCAGGAGGTTTGTAACATGAGTTTTTGATATTTTTATAGGGGCCCGTCTCAGGAGGTGGACAGTATGGGCAAAGGGCACCGTGGGTTCTAGATGTTTCTGCTGGGCTGTTGGGCAGTCATTCCTCAGTGACTGGTGGGCTGACTCCTTGTAGTTGTCCTGTTGCCTCTCAGCACACAGAAGGGCCTTCAGGAGCAATGTCATCCCAGACTGTGGGCTGCTTGTTGATGAATAATCGTGGATGGCTCTGGGCAGCTGGCAATGAGCCAGAGCAGCTGGTGGGGTCAGAGGGTCAGATAGTTGAAGCCCTTGGCACATCTCAAGTCAGCATCCCCAGATGAGAGGTAACAGTACCTATCCTGATGGGCACAGTGAGGCAGGTGGGGTCGTGCTCACAGCATGTATGCTAGGTGCCCATGACCTAGATCTTGTGGCTGACCCTGAGTACATCCCTGGACAGAGACCCAGGCAGGACATCAGATTTGAGCCAGGTCACTGGAGCTGGAGCTGGGCCCTCCCACCCCTGTCCTCAGGGCTGGGACAGTCCAAGTGTGTTCACTAGGCGGGCTTTGAGTCCCCGCTGGAGATGGGTGTGTGGCCTCCACACCCTGACCCAGCCTGTCCCCTTTTCCTGCATGCTTCCTGTAGCTGAGGGCTGAACCTCTCCAAGATCCATTGGGGATTGTGGGATGTTTGGACAACCCCCTCACAAGGGTGGGTGCTCCCTGGCTGCTGCACCTGTGCAGAGTCCCACAGAAACTGAGTGCTGGGCTGGTCTTCCTGCAGTGATTTCATTTTCATGGTGACCCTGTGACATGGATGAGAACCCGAGGCTCAGGAAGGGAAGTGACTGGACTGAGGTCACAGAGCCGTTGGAGGCAGGCCTAGGCTCCAACCCACTCTTTACCAGTTGAAGAGAGGACTAGCCTGACCCCAGGAGAGGGCTGGCTTTTGCCTAATAAATGTTTACCTGCTAACAGTGTGGTTTTACGGTGGGGGCATCAGTTTGACCCCTGTTGGGCTGGAGTCCGAGCTCAGTCAGGCAGACGGTCAGCTATGCGGTCATCACCAAGCCAATAAAAATCCTGGATGCCAAGAACCAGGTAAGCCTCACTGGTTTGGCAATACCCATGTACACTGTCACACATCAGTGCCAGGGAAGAAAAGGGGACCGTGACTTCCCACGGAAAGGACAACAGAATCTCTGCATTTGGTACTTGTCCTGGATTCTGCCCCATGTGATCTCTTGGCTGACTGATTTTAGTGTCTGTTCCCTGTAATACATGGTCATCATGTATCAGCTTTCAGGGTGAGTTCTGAGTCAATGTAGCAAATTATTATACTTGAGGGTGATGTTGGTGACCTCAAAACTTGTGATGGTGTTAGAAGTGAAGGCAAGTCTTGGGGACCTCTGAAGTTCACACATCTGTATTTCTCAGCTTAGGAACTTTTATGCACAAAACCAAGTGTTTCCCAAAGTCACTCAGGTGGGCCATAAGAGACCCCCAGCACCACCCCTGTGACCTCCCTCTGCCCTAGGTCAAGTCCACACTTGGGAAAGCTCCTCCTGGGCCTCCACCACCAGGCCCCCTGTGTGGAGTGTCCTGTGGTGGCCTCGCTTCCCCAGCCTGTCCTGCAGGAGTGCCCCTGCTTCTCTCAGGCTGCCTGGCACCTGTACAGCCATCTTCCTCCAGAGATGGGCCGTGCATTGTGCCCCACACTAGGTAAGTTGGATTGTATTAGTGACAGCAGCAGCCAGCAATCAAAGCACCCCCTCCCCATGCCTTCATAGCTCCATGTGCTACAGAATACGCATTCCTAATTGCTTCTGTTTGGAGTTGGCACACAAGGCTTTTTCAGACTTTCCTGGTTGTATTTTCCTTTATTGTAGGAGACACTTAAGCCAAAGTTACTGTTTTTCCTTCACCCACAAGTGTGTTCCACTCATTACTGTTTTTTTTGGAAGGTACATCAGGTTATACAGTTACACAGAAAAAAAATTTCAGGTGTACTAAAATGTTACCCGGATAATAAAATTTTGGAAAGAATTGTCAAACTCTTGCTAGTTTTAAGGAGAAACACTATGAAGATATTTAAATACCTAAAGAGTGAAGAGTTCAAAATAAAAGTATTGAATGCTGCTGACAAGTCAGAGCTGGGAAGTAATGGCCAAGAAGGCAGTTAATCAGGGTGTGGGGACCCCAAAGGTCATTTTGGCTTCTGATGCCCACTTCCAACAGTGACCACGATATGGATCAGCAGGTACTGTGCTACCTCCTGCTCCTGGGGCAGAACTGCACAGTCTGCAAGCCTCCCCAGACACAGGGCACCATGGGCTCACCACCCAGCTCCATGGACACCAGGCCAGATACTCACCAAGGGGTCCACAGCAGCTGGTGCAAGAAAAGGCATAACAGTATTCTGTACACTGAACAGCATGATTTGATGTAACTCTTATTCTCATTCTGCCAGGAACATGACTAGTTCTGATTCTCCCATGGGATTAGGATTTGTGCCCAGAGTAGTGGTGGGCTGTGGGCGGCATGAGTGAGGGCCACAGCTGCCCTCTATGGGACGGGTGACTCCTCTGCTCAGGGGGCTTGAGCTTTTGTCTGCACCACAGCACACTGCTGTGGGCCTAAGGGTCAACCCCTAGTGCTTAACTTCCTGAGAAGTGGATAATGTTTTAGAGAAAAGTTTAAAAAATTAATAAACCAGGTCCATTATAGCATATGACAATTGATAATACACTCTTGGAACCAGGAATTAAAAAAAAATGAAAACAAAATCCCTCAAATTTAGAAATAAAAATATTTGATAGGAGAAAAGAGCTATTTGAATTTGAGAACTTTGTTTTGAAAATAGACACCAAGTCTTTTTTGTAATGTCTTTTGGAAACACCTGTGTGTTGAGGCACCCACTGGGTGTTGTAGCCATGACACCTAGGACTGAGTGGAGCTCCCCGCCTACACCCAAATGGGGCCCAGATGCCCAAGACATCCCATGATTTTGGGGGCACAGGGTCTGTTGGTCACAAGGGTGAGTTTTGAGGAACAGATCCATTTTTTGAGTTCATTTTTTACTAAAAAGTTAGGACATCCTTTCTGACCTTGAATAAAGGTAAAGCCCCAGATAAGGGTTTTATAAATTTACATAGTTTGTAATGTTTACTTTTTTCCCCATACAAAACAGGGGGTTCCACACACTTAGGATTTCTAGCCATACTACATGATGCTACTTCATGACACTTTTCAATAGCATTTCATCCACACAGTAGTTTAGTGGTTTAACAAGATACTGAAAATAGTCCAATATCCTAATTCTAAGTGCAATAATTAGGGTAGCCATCGTTTTTCGGAAAGGCATAAATGTTCTAAGAAACCTTTATTTGGAATGTAAATAAATGTTTTGATTGTGACAGTAATCCTTATGCCTTAGCTTCCTTTAGCTTCTCGTTGAAACTACCTAATGTTAAAGAATTATGGCTGTCATTACCAAAATTCACTATAATTGTGATTACTCTCCAATATGACTTCCAAGATTTTGAAAAAATTAAACAGGCACCCTCTGAAGTTTTCCCACAGGAATAACAAGCTCAGTGCTTTACCCTGGAGTTATTTTGTGACCCTCAATTACCACAGGGCTTCTTCTGAGCTACAGGATTCCCGGGTCTGTGTGCCTCAGTGGGAATGACTCTTGTGGCTGCTGAGGTCACAGCTTCCGGTGCACCTTCTGGTGCTGGATCAGGTGTCCGTGTTGGTTGAAGGCACGGCCACACTCACCACACTCATAGGGCCGCTCACCCGTGTGGATCCGCTGGTGCTGGATGAGCACGGAGTATTGGCTGAAGGCCTTCCCGCAGCGGCTGCATTCGTAGGGCCTCTCGCCTGTGTGTGTCCTCAGGTGCACAATCAGTGTGGCTTTCAGGCTGAAAGCCTTGTCACACTGTGTGCAGCGGAAGGGCCTCTCACCTGTGTGGATTCTCTCGTGTTGGACCAGAGACCTGCGGGCGCTGAAGGCATGCCCGCATTCACTGCATACGTAGGGCTTCTCTCCGGTGTGCACCCGCTGGTGCTGGATTAGGTGGGAGTGTTGCACAAAGGCCTTGCCACAGGCATAGCAGCCGTAGGGCTTCTCCTCAGTGTGGATCCGCTCGTGGTTCATCAGCGTGGAGCGGTGACTGAAGGCCTTGCCACACTCCCCACACTCGTAGGGCTTCTCGCCTGTGTGCACATTGTGGTGCTGGATGAGGACTGAGCGGTCACTGAAAGCGCGCCCACATTCGCTGCAGGAGTACGGCTTCTCCCCGGTGTGCACCCGCTGGTGCTGCAGCAGGGTCCTCTTCACGCTGAAAGCCCGACCACACTCTGCACACTCGTGCGGCTTCTCCCCCGTGTGCACCCGTTGGTGGCTGCGCAGCACAGTGCTGTGGTTGAAGGCCTTCCCACAAAGCGGGCACACATAGGGCCGCTCCCCAGTGTGGATCCGCTGGTGCTGAATGAGGTGTGAGAGCTGAGTGAAGGCCTTGCGGCACTCAAGACATTCGTGGGGCTTCTCTCCTGTGTGGATCTTGTGATGCTGGGCAAGGTCTGAGCTCACACGGAACGCCTTCCCACACTCGTTACACTCGTAGGGCTTCTCACCCGTGTGGATTCTCCTGTGTTTGCTGAGGACCGAGCTCTGGCTAAAGGCCTTCCCACACACCCCACACACGTAGGGCTTCTCTCCCGTGTGGGTCCTCTGATGCTGGAGAAGGTGGGAACTCCGACTGAAGCATTTCCCACACTCGATGCACTTGTAGGGTCTCTCCCCACTGGGAGTGGCCGGCTGCCGAGTGAGGGGCTTGCTTGGGCTGGAGAGCTGACCTTCAGGGGGGCCCACGGGGCTTGGACTCAGATGGAAGCTCTGCTCAGGTTTGTCACTTCCTTGATCAATCCACCCGGGGGCTGTTTTCCCCAGAATTGTGGACACTTCCTCTGAAATGAATGGCTTCAGATTATTTTGGTTTTCTTCCTTGTTCTCACATTCTGAAACAACATATCCAAAGGAAAATATGTTGAATGGCAGCCTACTCAAACTGCAGCTCAGGTGCCCCCCTGTAGGTGGCTTTGCTGCCAAGGGTGGCCAGAGGTGCGGTGCACTCGCCTGGGTGAGCCGAGAGGATGGGAAGGCATAGCGGTGCAAAACAGGAAATGTGCACAGGCTGAAAGGTCCAACCTCTAGCCTGAGGTCACTCCTGTGTGAAGTGTACCCATGAGCATGGCATCAGGTGACAGCTCAGTGCGGCCTAAGCCCTGCCTTCCCTGGAGTCCTCTGTGCACTGGGCTCCCAGAGGCCATTTGGAGCAGCAATAAGTGCAGGACCACCCACAACTGCGAGGAGCCCTGTCAGGCGGACACAACACACACACCACTCGGCCTAATCCCAGAGACACAGGAACACACACTCGTGTGCGGGGGGGCTATGAGCTCTTCCTTGTATAGAGTGCACTGCAGGGGAGACAAGAATCAAGTCTAGGCCAGGGATGGGGCCTCTGGGGAAGCCATGAGGATGGCAAATTTTATCTCAATAAAACAGGAAAATATCCATCCCATCTTTGTTGCTGATGAATAGAAGTAAAAATGTGTCTTCAGCAACATGGGTAATCGCTCTTGTGAATTCTAATCAATCTTTTTCCAAGTAGACAATCATATCAACTAGAAACAATATTTTTCTTCTTTTCCCCCAAATCTTTTAGCTTCTCTTGTTTTGTTTCCCATGTATCTTGCCTTGCTTAGTGTGTGAGACCCCAGGACGCTGTACAGACATGGGCATGGCAGGCTCCCTTGCTCATCATCTTAAACAATGTGCTTTCAGCCTCACCACAGGGTCAGGTAACCTCCCTTCCACACTAGGGTGCTTTGCTCTTTTCTGTACAAGCTAGGGAGCCCTCAAATTCTGTACATCCCAGAAGGATAGGGACCTGGCAGAGCATGATCACCACAGGTGTGCACTCACCAACACCTGGCCTCTCCTGGCTCAGCCCTGCCAGCCCACAGGCCCCTTTCCTGGGAGAGGCCCAGGAGGAAGCCACTCCTGAAGACTCCTGGCCACTGGGATGTGCTCAGCCCTCAGTGCAAGAGCGCCAGCTCCTCTCACTCACCTGGACCACTGCTGCCCAGACCCTTGCTCTCCTTGGCCCCATGCCCGTCCAGGACCCAGGGCTCTTCTCCTCGCTCCAGCTGGGAGATCACGTTGGGCTTGGTCCCTGGAAGTCCTGCTCATGGGGAGGGAAGGCCTTTTGTTTAGAGCGCCCCCACCCAACCTGAGGAGTCTGTGGGTGTGAGACAGAGGACCAAACTCCCTTTGGAGCTGAGCACCCATAAGGAGACCGCAAGGCCACTACCGTATAGCCCCACCCCCAGGGAGCCCACAGACAGGCTGGCCTGCTAAGGGACCTTACCCAGCGAAACCACGTTCCCATAGGTCTCCATCATCACATGTCGGTAGAGGCCCCTCTGAGCAGGGCCCAGCTGGTCCCACTCCTCCTGGGAGAGGAGCACAGCCACATCCTCAAAGGTCACCTTGACCTGGAAAGACAGGGGCTGCTGCAGGTCAGGCTGTCTCCACATCCAAGACAGAGTAGGTGCAAGCAACGTGGGGTGAGGTATACCCCGAAATGGGGAAAGCCTGATGATACCTAGGAGTTGATGGGGTAACAGGAAGGGGCCACAGACTTCAGGGGATGTGCTGATGCCCAGGCTGCCACTGGGCACGGGAGGAAATGCAGCTACACAGGCCTTGGGCAGCTTACCTGGGGTCTTGCCGGTGGTGGCAGGAGCCTGGCTGCCGCCATTGCCAGTCCCCTGTTGTCTCTGAGGAAGATGGAACTCAGAGAAGCCTGTGAGGATGAGGAAGAGGAGGGGGCACATGAAGAGCCTGGTCTTGTGGCGCAGACCCCGACTTCCCAGGGGAGCCCTGCCCTCTGCAAGCTCCAACCCTGCTGCTCAGGAACCACAGAAACACACCGTTCCTAGGCATGGACCCAGGAGGTCACAACTCTGGGATGCCTGGGGACCTTTGTACACTCGAGGGTTCTGGGCCATCTGCCCTGCTCACCTGGCCTGGCCTGGCCCACAGTCTGCCCACGAGGGCCCATGCGAGGACACTCACACAGGTGCCAGGTAGCCATCAGGTCTGGTGGGGGCGCCAGGCCAGGCTTCCCCAGAGACAATCCCCCAAAGAGGAGAGTCTGGGAAGGGACAGCTTTGCTGCAGGCACACTCTCCTGTGGGGACCCCACCCCATGCCCTGCACGCTTGGCCTGACCATGACCCTCCATGGCTACTCTGACACCTCAGCTACACCTGCCTGGTCGTGCCTGGCTGTCCCAGTGCCTGTGGGGGGCTGGGTTGTGGTAGAGTGAGAGTTAGTGCCCCAGGAATTTGATCTAAGCATCTGGCAGAGAGGCCTGGGGGCAGGTGGATTCTGGACAAGTTAAGCTGAGGAGTCTGTCCCACCAAACTGCTGGAAAAAAGGGACCAGGAGCTGTTCTGACAGGAGGAGGGTTCCCGTCTTCTGGAATGCGGAGGGGCATCTGCAATGGGGCAAGAAGCCCAAGAGGCAGATCACCTCCGAGAATTTCACAGTAAAGAACAGTCACCCTTCTGGAGAATGCTCCGTGGGCCAGCCAGAAGGGGTGCCTTTACCTTGCTTTCTCTGTAGAACACCTGGTATGTGGACGTTTGTCCAGAAGGTACACACTCAACTCACTGCAGCTGCCCCTCTGTTCACCAGAAATGCCTGTTTTCCCCAAACTTGTGTGTGCGTGCAATACAACTCTAATTAGAATGCCAATGGGAGTATTTTGCAGGCTGAAGAAAAACAGATAGGATTTAAAGAAGGAACTGCAGAGATGCAAAGAGCTTAGAATTTAACTTTTATTATTATTATTTTGCTTTGTAAGCTAAGTTTTAGGAACACCCTTGTTGGAGTTCCTGATGGGTCTTTTTTTTTAGTTTTTTTTTAAAGGGAAAAAGTGAGTTAGTGAAGCACTGAGATGGAGAGCAGGATACTCCACAAGCAGAGCAGTCATTTCTGATGGTCTTGATGCCTGTCCTTCCAAAGACACCACCCACAGTGACAAGCTGCGACAGAGTCCCTGGGCTGGGCAGCTGTATGGCTCCTAGATTTCCCTCCCTTCACCCACAGCCCCCTCACCCCAGGTTTCCCTGCTGGAATGCCCTGCCCCCTCATGTCCACTGAGCCTGCCCTCCAGAGTACAAAACCACCTTAAGAAGATGTAGGGCTCAGCCAGGTGTGAGCACCAAGTACAACCATCAACCTTCTGGAGTAAGTGACCACAAATAGGCATCCAAGCTGCCAGCTTCCTTACATCAGCAACCCCTAATCAGAAAACACAGGGAAAATGTTCTAGTAACAAATGGCGAAGAAACACATCGAGCATACACTTAGAAATGTGATGTCAATCCTGCCCACCACAGCCACAAAGCCTGGGCCAGAGCCAGGGTGGCCTAAATGGGAAGAGGGCTCAGGGACCCAGCAGCAGGGCCCCATCTACGGTCCAAATCGCTGTAACGGAGATGACTCAGTAAATGTCACCAGGACAAACGGTTCAGTGCCTTGGGAAAAACAAAATCACCTTTACATAAAGCTCAACAAATCTCCCAGAAAGTAAGTAGAACAAAGGCAAACAAACAAACAAAAAGGACAAAAAAATTAGATCATCTTTTATCTTATACAGAAAGTCAAATGAATCCATTAAGCTAGTTAATAAATAGGAATTAAAATTTAAAATGATAAATAACTTGAATAAAAATACGGGTAAATTTTCATTAATTTCAGGAAGAAGGGCTTTTCTAAGCCAAACAGCCAAAGCAGAAAGGCTTGGGGGAAAGACCTACTTCATGAATTCAGACATCTGTGTACATCAAGGACACCACGAAATGCAGAAATGGGTCCAAAGGCACGTAAGAATGTAACACACAACAGCGGCAGTTTGCCAAATCAATGAGAAGATGAATTACTCAATAAGCAAACTTAGAAATAACATGATTTAGAGGAAAGAAAGCAAGCTGGCTTCCCAGTTCACTCCACACCAAACCAAATTCCAGACGGATCCAGAGAAAAACAAGGATTTATTGTAAAAATTTTGGAGTGGGAAAAGCCCTTAAAACACAAACCCTTAAGGGTCAGTATTTGACCATGAAATAGCTGAAGTTTTCTACCTCAAAAAACCCCAAACCAGAACCAAACCATCATTTGAGAAGAAGGTTTCCAACGTGTACGGGAACTGGGAACTGGCAGATCACAAAGGAAACACTGCGGCTGAAACACACCGACGAGCCGACCTCGCCGACGCTCCGAACGCAAACTAACAGGCTGGCGAGACCGGGGCTTCGGGCGCGAGGCCCCAGCTTCGGCCGCGTCCGCGACCTCCCAGTCGCCCCGCGCGGGGCCGGGCGTCGCAGCCCGTCGGACGCGCGGCCGACCAGGCCGTTCGCAGCAGAGAAAGCCCAACAAGCGCCCCGAACCTCCTTTTAGGTTGGAAACAAAAAGAGCACGTAGATCCGGAAACAGCACAAAGCAAACCAGCCGGGGCCTCCTCCGCGCGCACTGCCGCTCGTCGCGGAGGGTGACTTTCACTTTTTATATTTTCTGACATGCTCGTATTTTTTAGAAAAGTATTACATATTGTCGACTACAATATTAAAAAGCAAATGAAAACGAGCAAAACATTTGCAAACTGGGAGGAGAGGTTGGTCTCATTCATTAAAAAGGGCTCTTACAAAGTCACAGGGAGAAGACAGCGTCGGTAGGAAACGCACTTCTGCTCACCCGCCCCCGAGGCGGCTTCCGGGGGACGCTGGGGGCGCCCCCAACCCCCGAGGTTGACAACCATCCCCGGGCATCCGCGCTCGCCCTCCCAGCCCAGACCTTGCGGAGACACCCCGCACCCCTCCAACCCGCCAGCGCTGGCGCCCGCAGGCGGCGGACGGAGCCAGGGAGAGGTTGTGGGGCGGAGATGAGGCTCTGGGGGCCGGGAAAGGGGCTACTGCGCTTCTTAGCGGAAGGATACCGGCGAGGACGGGAAGAGTGCGTGCTGGAAGGGAAGGACCAGATCCGGGCGGAGGCCGCGTCGGCGCCCGCGTCAGTGAGGGGAGAGGGTCGTGGCCCGCAGGCGCTAACCGGCCCTGACTCACCGGCCCTGACTCACCGTCCGCACTGCAGCCTCACGCGCGAAGGGGCGGCCGGCAGCAGCGCACTCGGACAAAGGGGACGCACCGCCTCGTCTGCGCAGCCACCAATCCCTGGGGACCCCGCCTCCTCAGTCCCCGCCCACTCACCTGGACCACCAATCCTAGAGCGCAACATCTCCCAGGCCGGCTATCGTCCCCGCCTCCCCCTCCGGCGCCTCTGCCTAACGGACCGCAGAGCTGCGAGCTCTGGAACCAAGGAAAACCGAGGCCTCCGCGCCGCCTAGAGAGGCCACACCGCGCTCAGGCCTCTCACTGGCCGCACTTCCGGCGGTTTATAAGAGCTTCCTGCGCCCCCCCCTCCCCGCCCCCCACCACACCGCCGGGCGCCAAGCTTGAGGGTGGCGGAGCACTCGTCTCGTAGAACTTCGGGCCTTCGCGCTGGCGGGTCCCTCCTCAGTTGGTACAGGGTCCCACTTCCTCCGTGGGACAGCTTTTGGTTGCTGCCCCGACACCGGCGAGGGCCTGACGGTGGTCGTCATGGGTGACAGTGACCGCCTCGTAGTTACCCTCGCTGGTGTTTTTTGCGGGGCGGTGGGCGCACCGAGACGCAGACGCGCCCTCCGGAGCGGCGGCCCGAGGCTGCTGGGAGGAGCCGTGGGCCTGAGATCCTTCACCCGACACGCGTGTCGTGGGGCTCAGAGCGCTCAGGAGGAACCACGGAGACAGGTTGGTGCTGGAGGGCTTCGGTCCGCCTGAGGACGAGGCAGGAGGTCAGTGGGATGACGCGCGCGGTTCCGCAGGGAGGCAGCCGGGGACGCCGAGCCGGTCCTGCGCCAGCGTGAGCGGCAGCTGTCTCCGGGGAACTTCGTATATCCCATGCCCCAGTGGAGCAGGGTCCCCGCAGCCAAGGGACTGAAGCTTGGGGACAAGGAGGGCTTTGCCAGTTGACAGTGTTCAAGTAGACAAGGAGGCCATTAGTCTTGAGTGGTTCTTATGCTTTGGAACCTACGTAAGCAAACTCCAGCGAAGCTTCCCAGATGAGGCAGCTGCTTGAACTGTAGCCAGTCAACAATTTCCGTGCTTTGCCTCTGCATCTTCTCTATGAAAACCTATTCCCAGCTCCCCTCCGCAGAGCGCTCGGTTTGGCGCTGCCTGGTTCCCACATAACGTTTGCTCAAGTAAACGCTTCTAAATTTTAATGGAAGCGTTTAATGGAAGTTTAAAATGTACCTCAGTTTGTCTTTCACTACAGAGAGTGAGCTCTGTCCCAGCAAAGTCCAGATCCACAAAGACTTACAGATTGCTACAGATCCAGCCCTGCTCTCCACATACCACACTCCAGGGTTTCCCTGCTTTGCCCGTGTAAAGGGAGCCAGTAGGTTTTTGGGGAGACTATTTCCCCACATCATTCTGACTCCAGGACTCTACCAAGAACATGAAGATCCTGGCACACAGCTGGTACCAGGCCAGCTGCTAGCTGTTAGGGCTGCTTTGTAGTTGTCCTCAAAGGAATTGGGTTTGTTGGTTGGAGATAGGAAACCTGTCTAGAAGTGGGAGCAAGGAGCAAGAGGAACACCCTCACTCCCAGTGGTGCAAGGGGAAGGGAGGCTTCAGAGGGACTGTGTGGTCAGTAGGCAACCAGGTGTTAGAACAAGAATTTGGAGGGGCCTTGGCTGGTGTGGCTCAGTGGATTGAGGGCCAACCTGCGAGCCAAAGGATTGCTGGTTCAATTCCCAGTCAGGGCACATGTCTGGGTTGTGGGCCGGGTCCCCAGCAGGGGGCGTGCAAGAGGCAACCACACATTGATGTTTTTCTCCCTCTCTCTAAAAATAAGTGTGTAAAATCTTTATTTTAAAAAAGAAAGAGAGCGCCGGCCTGTGAACCACAGGGTTGCTGGTTTGATTCCCAGTCAGGGCACAGGCCTGGGTTCCAGGCCAGGTCAGGCCCCCAGTAGGGGGCGTGTGAGAGGCAACTATACATTGATGTTTCCCTCTCTCCTTCCCTTCCCCTCTATCTAAAAATAAATTTAAAAATAAAAAAAAAAAAGAAGAAGTTGGGAATTTTCAGAGAAGTCACAACACAGAGGGATTTATCTTAGCCCTTTTCAAGAATACTGTCCTGAGACAGGAGCAGGGCTCAGGCAGGTGGGCAGGGGCCCGCACACCACAGGAGGGGACGGGCTGGCTCTCTAAGAGATCTGGGCACCAGTGTGCAGCTCCCACTCCCCAATGGGCAAGGCCATTGTTTTTCTCCTTCTGTCTTTTTTCCCACTTTCCTTTCTCATCTCCCCAAATGTCTCTGTGCTTCTCTGCCATATAGACTAGTGATTTAAATAATTAAGGCTCTTTTGATAAAAATAAGCTATCTACCAAAATTAGAAAGGAAACAAAGGGCCTCTCTACTGCCTTGGAGTGGCCCCCGCCGTGCAGATGGGCTCCAGCCACCAGGCCTTGCGTCAGGGACAGGGATGTCTCAGGCTTTCGGTCACACGGGATCCATTGTTCCTGCGAAACACATTTCCAAGGACATCATGAAAGCAGTAGAAAACAGGTTGTGGTTGACAGACATTTGCTCTTCTAGACCATTTTCCTTTGGAAGCGAAATGTCCTGAAGTTAAACTCCCTCAGGCTGCAGATGGTGTGAAGCAGGTCAACTCTGCCCGGATGCCTGGCTGGGCCTGGGACCGGAGAAGCCCGACATGCACGCCTTTCTGTGGACCACTCGCTCTGGCCTCCCGCAGCTGCTGTGCCCAGCACCTGTGCCTCGGCCCCAGGGACCTCCCAGCAGTGTGGAGGCTGGGCCGCCAGAGGCCAGTGGGAGTTGAGAAGGGAGTGACAGAGGTGCACGCGCTTGCCCCACAGTCCCTTCCCCACACAGCGTGTGATCTTGTTAAAATGTCAGATCAAACCCTTGTGACCACAGGCCCTTCGTGGTGGCTCCCCAGTTCTTACCTCATCTGTTACCCCTTTGCTCACTCCACTCCAGCCGCACTGCCCTGGCCCTCTGATGACCCTGGAAAGGTCTAGGCGCACTCCCAGCCAGGGCCTGTCACCCGCCTCATCTCTGCTGTTCTCTCACTCGCTTCACGTCCTTGCTCGGAGGACATCTCAGTGCAGCCTACTCCGACTGCCCCCATCTACAGCTGGAGCCCTCGCAACACCCCTGCTTCACGTTGTTTCCTAGCCACGGAGCCAGTGTGTCCTCTCCCCGCACGCAGGCATCTCCGCCTCGTCTCCTGCTGTCCCCAGGGAGGGCCAGCAAGGACTCACAGACAGAAGCGGTGACCGAGTCCAGGCAGCACAAGGAGAAACGTGAAAGCAGGGGGAACACGAGGGCCAGCAGACTGGAGCGAGGGAGCGAGCAGTTTGCAGGGCAGGCTGCCACCCAGGCTGCGGGTGTGGCGTTCTCTCGTGTAGGTGCGCCCTTGGGAACAGAGCTTGGGGGGGGGAGCGGGGGGGGAAGGGGGCGTGAAGCAGCCTGACGGTGGCTCTGAGAAGAGGACAGGCAGCCTGCTGTGGCACCAGCCCATGAGACGGGCCTTTGCCAGCAACGCTTCCTCACTTTTTCACTCTTCCGGCTCCCCTCAGCCTGCCAGTGAAAACACAGAAGCCAAACCCTGACCTTCCCACCGTAACTACACACCTGACTACACCTGTCCATCTCCTCCTGGACAGTGCAGGAGGGGCCTATCCACCCACCCCGCTTCGACACCCCAGGTGAGACCTGCTGGCTGCTGACCGGGGGCTCCTGGTGGCAGAAGTGGTGCTGGTGGACTGAGCTGACCCTGCCAGGGAGCCTGGGCACAGCTCTGGGGAACTGAGGCGGGCTAATTCCCACCTTCTGGGGGCACCTAGCAGGTGCTCCATAAACGTTGGGTGAGGAATGGACCTGGAATCCCCCCACCCCCCACACACACCTGGGAGCTTGCAGGGAGAACCAGGGATGAGGGGAACACAGAGAAAGCTGTCCTCTGTGGGGCCAACAGCCAGGACCGTAAGGCAGGGAGTGGAGGCTGGGAAACAGCCCCCTGCCATTGTGCAGCACCCCGAGCGGGGACCCAAGTCTCCGCGGGCTGCGAGGAGGAGGAGGAGGAGGGATGGCGTCGGACTGCCGCGGGGCCCAAGCAAGGGGCCGGCGCTGTGGAGTGCGCGCCACACAGGTCCCCACACGGGGAGGGCGGCGGCAGTCGGACCCGACTCTCCACCTGGTTCCACGTGCACAGGACACGAGCCACCGAGCAGAAGGACTGTTGTCTGGAAGCAAACGTCAGTTTACTCTTTCGGTTATGTGTGATTACAGCAATAAACGCCATTCATAAATATGCAGTCTCTGTGTCCTCTCCTGACAAACGTGGCAGTCTCACAACGAAACGGAAAAACCAGAGAGAAACGAGGTCACGTGAGGTGGGTGCAAGGGCAGGAGGGAGGGGCTGTGACCTGCCCCCCCAAGGGGGGTCCCAGGCTGTGTGAACAGCAGGTTGTGGGAGGAGGGCAGGGGGCGAGCCCCACTGAGAAGCGGGGGTCAGAGGGCCGCCTCGCCCGCTCTCAGTCCCTGGTGTGGGTCCGCTGGTGCTTGAGCAACTTCGAGCGCTGGCTGAAGGCCTTCCCGCATGCGGCGCAGTCATAGGGCTTCACCCCAGTGTGGACCCTCTGGTGCTGGATGAGGACTGAGCGCTGACTGAAGGACTTCCCACACTCGGTGCACTTGTAGGGCCTCTCCCCGGTGTGGATGATCTGATGCTGAATGAGGTGTGAGCTCTGGCTGAAGCCCTTACCGCACTCGGTGCATGTGTATGGCTTCTCTCCAGTGTGAACTTTCTGGTGGTGGATGAGGTTTGAGCTTCGGTTGAAGGCTTTACCGCACTGGTTACACTCGTGGGGTTTCAAGCCGTTATGGATTCTCTGATGCTGAATGAGAGTTGAACTCTGGCTGAAGGTTTTCCCACACTCGGTACATTCGTAGGGCTTCTCTCCGGTGTGAACTCGCTGGTGCAAGATGAGGTTGGAGCTGCGGCCAAACGTCTTCCCACACTCCCGACACTCGTAGGGCTTGTCGCCCGTGTGCACGCCCTGGTGCTGAATGAGGGCTGAGCTGTGGCTGAAGGCCTTCCCGCAGACGCCGCACTCGTAGGGCTTCTCTCCCGTGTGGATTATCTGGTGCTTTCTGAGCACTGAGCTGTAACTGAAGGCTTTTCCGCACACGTCACACACGTGAGGCTTCTCTCCAGTATGAATCCTCCGATGCTGAACCAGGCTTGAGCTCTGACTGAAGGCCTTCCCACAGTCGCTGCATTTATAGGGCTTCTCTCCTGTGTGCACGCGGTGATGCTTAATGAGGTTGGAGACCCGGCTGAAGGGTTTGCCACACTCACTGCACTCGTAAGGCCTCTCTCCAGTGTGAACTCGCTGGTGCTTCCTCAAGTGTGAGCTCTGGCTGAAGGCCTTCCCACACTCGTGACACTCGAAAGGCTTCTCGCCTGTGTGGGTCCTGCAGTGTTTGACGAGGTTGGAGCTCCGCCTGAAGGCCTTCCCACAGTCCGCGCACACGTACGGCTTCTCCCCAGAGTGGATTCTCTGGTGCTGGATGAGGTTGGAGCTCCGCCTGAAGGCCTTCCCACACTCACTGCACTCGTGGGGCTTCGTGCTCATGTGAGACTTCTGGTGCTTCTTGAGGCTGGAGTTCTGGCTGAAGGCTTTTCCACAGTCACCGCAAACATAAGGCTTCTCTCCACCGTGGGTGACCTGAGGCCGGAGCAGGTCCGAGTGTGCATGGGAGGCTTTGCCACACTCGCTGCACCAGGAGGGCTCGTGCACAGGAGACCACTGATGATTTCGGAGGACTGAATTCTGGCTGAAGGTTTTTCCACATTCGTTACATATGAAGGTGCTTTCAGCTGTGGGGAGCCCTTCCTGGCTGGTGAGATCTGCACCCTCTTGGAAGCTTTGGCCACACGTGTAAGGAGGTGGACTCTCTTCCACAGAAGTTCCCGGACATGCCACTGGGTCTGGGCTCCGACTGGAGCTTCTCTCGAAATCACCACGGCCCAGCTCTCTCTCTCCTAAGGGGCTGTCGAGGAGCGCTGCCACCTGTGTGAAGTCCTCCTCTGGGCAGAGGGACGGCCCCTGTCTCATGTCGTCGGGGACACCCCAGTCTCTTTCTAACGTGTCATCGCAGAGTTCTCCGAGCTCAGGTGCCAGGGAAACATCACTGGTACAGTTTTCTGATATTTCTGACTGTGAGTCTAAACCCGCAGAAACGTCTTCCTTCTGAAGAAACTCCTTGCCCTCAGCCCTCGTGTTGCGATCTGAAATGACAAACAGAAAGTCCCACTTGGAAGAAACAGGGAAGTGAAGACAGCAAATCTGGGAGTGTGGGACCCACTGGGGGTACAAGTCCCCATCTCTTGTCCCCCAGAGGGGGCCAGGGAAGCTCCGAGGGGACAAGGCAGCACGGCAACAGAAGACTGGCCAACCTTTAGCTCTCTGCCCCCCCTCCACACCTCGGGAAGTTGTCTGCCGTCTACCTGCCAGGCAGGCCGAAGTCCCAGGCGCCCCTTGACTGCCCTTCCTCTCACCCACGGCAGTTTGTTGGCAAGGCCTGTCGACTGCACCTCGCCGTGTGTCCCAAACCCAGGTGCCACCCCACCCCCAGAAGTAAACGTGACGACGCCCTGTGTGGGTTCTTCCAGGCCTTTTTTCCATGGTGCATGCTGTCAGCTTCTTGGGCCATCTGTGTTTGCTCAGTGCCAACTAAGGGCTCTTGGGCCTCACTGTGGGAGTGACCGAGGCAGGAGGTGGGCCTAGAGAAGCAAAGTGGGCTCCACCTGGGTGGTGGGGACGTCGGATCAGTGTCAGGTTCTGTCCTGTTCAACACAGGCCTTCAGAGACCTGCCGAAGCCACCTTTACCTTCTACAGCCTGCACGTCTGGGGTCAGACGAACAGTTCTTGCCCTGGTGCAACACTTAAGAGACTGGGCCCATCTTTCTGAGAGTTCCCTGTCATACCGAATGGCTCTGGCACCTCCCCTTGTCTCCTCACGCCTGGAAGAACAAAGAAACCCCCGTTCCCCCGTGTCTCATTCACACTGTGACACCTGGGCCGTGCTGCTGCCGTCTGCTCCTGCCTGCCCTCCCTCCCACCTTCCCCTCCTGCTCACGGGTGGCCTGCTGACAACACAGCAGTCCATGCTCCCAGTGCCCCCACCCCCCAACACTGCTCCCGACATCTCCTGAGCAGGGCAGATACACCACCCTTTGCCTTATGTGGAACACCCCCCACAGAGGGTCCTGTGCAGCCCAGACCATGTCCTGGGACTGGGCGACCCCTTGTCTGGCCAGTCAGTGGTGCCAAGTGGACAGGTAAAGGGTACCCTCTACCTCCCAGCCTCCTTGGGCCCATCACCCTCCAACCTGCCCCTCAGTTCTGGCCAAGACCACCTAGAACTGCAAGAATCTGCCACAGCAGGACTGTCTCCCTGCCTGATGTGGTTGCTGCTGTTCTCAACACGGACCTGGCTGGGCCACAGGCTCAGCTTGACTCCCACCTCAGCCATGCATCTGGTTGCAAGCTCACACTTGTCACCCGACTTGTGGTCCAGACACACTATGCAGGGTGGGAACCCTGGCCCCGGGATGTGCAGGGAATGTCCACTTGCTGCCGGGTCCCAGGAGTAACAGGAGGAGGACACAGCAGGGGCCACATGAAGCTGCCTGAATGGCCCAGGGCCCACGGCACCCCCACTGCCCCCAGTAACTGACCCAGGGGCGGGCAGAGCTTTTCTGTAAAGGACCAGGGAGAATCCATTTTAGGCTTCATGGCTGTGTGGTCCCTATTGTGTGGTCTGCTTTGTTACAACTGTTAAAACTTGGAAACTGCTCCTTGCTTGCCGGGCATAAGAAACCACTGACTGGCTGGATCTGGCCTGCGGGCCACAGTGTGCTGACCTGATGGAGACAAGGTCACGGTGTGGCTCGGGCAATGGTGGCAGTGGGAATCCGGGTTCGGACACGAGGCCCTGGTGCCCTGGAAGTCTTTGAGGTAGAAAACAGAAGTGAGTCCTGTGGGTAAGGATTGTGAGAGGACCCTTTGGATTTGTTAAATTTGATTCTCTGTAACATAAGAACTGTTGGACAAACCAATTGAAGTTTCACTTTTTTTTTTTTTTTTTTTAGAGAGAGGGGAAGGGAGGGAGAAAGCAAGACAAACATCCATTGGCTGCCCTCCATACATGCCCTGACTGGGAACCTGGCCCACAACCCAGGCATGGAATCGACCAGGAATCAAACCAGTGACCTTTTGGTTTACGTGACGACACCCAATCTGCTGAGCCACACTGGCCTGGGCATTATTTTTAAAGGAACTATAGAATTAGAAACGTCATTTCCCTTAAGAAAATCTTTTTGTAAAAAAACCCCAAACAAGTAAAATGTGGGTTTAAAGCAAAGGAATGCCTGGAAAGCAAACGCAGTGGCTCACAGTGCCATGCGGCCTGCAGGCCTGACGGCCGGAGGAGAGGGTGAGGGCTGAGTCCTCCCAGCAGCCGGCAAACCCACCAGCGTTCCCCACAAAACCACTCAAGTTCTTCGTGGTCGTCGCCTCGGGGTCTGTGAAGAACAGCGAAGTCCACATCAGGGCCACAGCCTCCTGGGCGCCACACGAGCCTGGGCTGTGCCGGCTGCTGCTGGCGGCACAAGCACGACCCACCGGGGCCTCACCCGCCGCCTGACGGTCCCACACGTGGGAGGTGAGGCCCCACCTGTCCCCCATCTCCCACAGTGGCTTCCGTCCGCATCTTCCTAATTTATGGAGGTGAAGTTCACAGACGTAAGTGTCTGTCTGAACTGAGTGATTCATTTGGCCCATTTGCAGCGGTGCGCAGGCACCGCCTCTGCACGGTTCCAGAACATCCTCATCACCCCAGAGTGAGGCCCTGGCTGGACTTGACTGCCTCCGCATCTCCCCCACCCCCGGGGCCAGGTCCTGGCAACCGCTGGTCTGCGTTCTGCCACTGAGAATTTACATGTTTCTGATGTCTCAGGTGAGCGGCACCACGTATGTGACTTTGTGTGGCTGGACTCTTCCCTCAGCCTCATGTTTTGCAGGTCCGGCCACACCGTCACATGTACTGGTGCTTCTTCCTGCTTCATGGCTGAGCACTGCAGTGGTCCTCCCTTACCCACTGTCACTTTCTGCAGTTTCACTTACCCGTGGGCAACTGTGGTCTGAAAACATTCAATGGAGAATCCCAGAAGTAAACAAGTTAGGTTTTAAATTGCACACTCGGTAGCGCGATGAAATCCTGCTCCATCCCACCAAGGGCGGTGAATCGTCCCTTTGTCCAGCACACCTGAGTGCACACTCCACCCACCCGGAAGCTACTTGGGGACCATCTCAGTGACCAGATCGCTTGCGGCAGTATCGCAGTGCCTGTGTTCAGGTCACCTTTATTTTACTTAGTGACGGCCCCAAAGCGCAGAGAGCAGCAGTGCTGACACTTAACGTGTGCCAAAGAGAACCTCATGGTCTTAAAAAAAAAAAAAAAAGGAAACTGTATGTATAGAAAAAAAGTAGTATACAAGGAGGACCCCCAAAACCCCGGAATTACCTTCTGGAGGGCGGGCCCCTTGTAGTGCAGGCTTCCCCCACCAGGTGAGTGTTCTACGAACCCATCTGCATCAGGGCAACAGCTGGCCTTGTTGTGAGAGGCTGCGTTCAGCTTTAGTGATTTTTTTTGGGGGGGGGGGGTTCTTTCAATGTGTTTGCCCATTTGATGATGGGTGATTGAGGAGCACACCTCTCTACACCATTCTGAGTGTTCAGCAGTTTTTGACCAAAAATGGCATGACCCCCATGCCCCACCCTCCCTATTCACCTGCTCTCACCCTAAATGTTTTTTTGTTTGTTTCCCTAGATGAGAAAAGACCTCAAAAGTGAAATGTGTTGCCAGTGTGGAAGAGATGAAACAAAAAACTGCAGAAGCACTAAAAGGCCTCAAAATCAATGAGTTCAAAAACTTGTGAGTAGCAGAAATAACGTCTCGATGGGGGTATTGCATCAAATGGAGAGGGCTTTGGACGTGACGGAAGTTTACACATGTACAAATAAATACACGAGTTTTTATAAATAAATTCCGGGGTCTTGGATCCCCCTTAGTACACAGGGTCAGTACTACAGTTTCAGGCATCCACTGGGGGGTCTTGGATCATATCCTCCATGGGCAAGGGGGGCCGCCGTACTCCACAGCACGCGCATCTGGCCTGCTCGCCCCGCTGGGCGCGTGTGAGCAGTGCTGCTACGAGCACGCCCGCGTCCTTGCGCCGACGCCCGTCGTCAGCTCTGCGGGTCTGTGTCTGGCTGTGGGCTTCCTGGGTCGTACGGTGATGCTCTGTTTAATCTTCTGAGAAACTGCCAGATTACCCTGCAGTAGCCGCACCATTTTACACTCCTACCAGCAGTGTGCCAGGGCTCCGACTTCGCCACACGCTGGAAACACTTGCTACTTATTAACTTCCTTATTACACCCACCCAGTGGGTGTGAAGGGGTCATCTCACTGCAGTCTTGATTTGCGTTTCCCAAACGGCTACCGAATCGGAGCCTCTTCCCACTTGTTTGTTAGCCGCTTCTATCCTTTCTTTGGAGAAATGTTTACTCGGGTCCTTTGCTCACTTTTAAACTGGGCTGTTTGTCTTTTGCTGTTGGATCATTAAGAGTTCTTTACAGATTCTGGGTATTAGACCCTCGCCAGATACACAACTTGCAGATTTTCTTCCCTTCTTAGGGTGTTTTTACTTTCTCGACGTCCTTTAGTGCCCACAACTGTAAAATGATGATGAAGTTCAGTTTACCTATGTCTTTCAGTTGTTGCTGTTTCTCATGGTCTAGGTGTTGTATCTAAGAACCCAGTGCCAAACCCGACATTATGCAATTTACCCATTTTCTTACAAGACTTATGATTTTATTTCTTTTTTCCCCTTTTTTTCTCCCTCCCCTCCATGACTTTAGTTCTTATATTTAGGTTGTTGGGCTGTTTTGAGTCAGTTCTGCATTCAGACGGGATAGGGGTCCAAGTTCATTCCTTCGCATGTGGAAGCCCACTTGTCCCAGCACCATCTGGTGGAACTTGCGCTCTCCTCACTGAGTGGCCGTGGCGCCCTGCTGAACATCAGCTGGCCACAGATGTGTGGGTCTGTTCCAGGCCCCCAGTTCCTTCCCACTCGTGTGTCTGTCCTGATGCCGGTGCCGACCTGCTTTCGTCACCGCGGTTCTGTGGTTGGTTGAGAAATGGGGAAGTGCACGTCCTCGGACTTTCTTCTTCTGAGATTGTTTTGGTCGTCTGGGGTCCCTGTAGGTAACTACACACGAACTTTTTTAAAAGGTTTATTTATTCCCTCTAGAGATGGGGAAGGGAAGGAGAAAGAGGGGGAGAAGCACTGATGTGAGAGAAACACCGACCGGCTGCCTCTCACACCCCCAGTCCGAGGACTGAGCCCGCAACCCGGGCACTGAATGCCCCGACTGTGCGTTGACCCGGCGACCTTTTGCTTTCTGGAAGGACTCCCAACCAAGTGAGCCACTCCTGTCACAGCGACAGTTTTACTTTTTCCTTGCAGATGCAAATACCTTTCATTTCTTTTTGCCTGTTGCTCTGGTTAGAACCTCCAGTACAAGGCTGACAAGCCGCATGGAAAGCAGGTGTGTTTTCCTGATCTTGGTGGATGAGCTTTTACGCTTTTACTGCTGTGTCTAATGTTAGCCGTGGTTTTTTTTTTTTTAAACGATTTATTTATTTATTTTTTACAGGGGAAGGGAGAAAGGGGGAAGAAAACATCTCGCACACCCCCTACTGGGGACCTGGCCTGCAACCCAGGCATGTGCCCTGACTTGGAATTGAACCATTGACCCTTTGGTTTGCAGGCCTGGGTTCAACCCACTGAGCCACACCAGCCAGGGTGTGACAGGTTTTCCTATGATGAACCACCCTGCAAAGGGTGAACATGGGGATATAATACTATACTGCTGAGTTTAATTTGCTCATGTTTTTTTGAGAGTTTTATAGCCATAAAAGATCTTGATATGAATTTTCTTGTGATGGCTTTATTTGGCTCTTCTTTCTCTTCCAGTATTTGGAAGACTGTGAAAAAAAAAAAACTGGTATTAATTCTTCCTTAAATGTTCAGTAGAACTAACCAGTAAAGCTGTTTGGTCCTGACCTTTCCTTGGTTAGGAAGTTTTTAAATTGTTGATTCAATATTTTATTGTTAGGGTCTATTTGTTTTTTCTACCTTTTTTTCATTAAAAAAATTTTATGGACTTTAGAGAGAGAGGAAGGTGGGGAAGGAGAGTGGAGAGAGAGAGAGAAACAAAGAAAACCAAACACTGATTTATTGTTCCACTTATCTGTGCATTCATCGGTTGATTCCTGCATGTGTTCTGACCGGGATCAAACCCACAACCTTGGGTCAATGTTCCTCTCTTTCTCCTCACTCCAACTTTTCTCTTTGAAATAATTTTTTAAACATAGGGGAGGAATGAAGACATTCCAGATAAAGGATGAGGAAGTTTACTGCTGATAGACCCGCCCTTCAGGAAGTTCCGCAGGCAGCCCTGCGTGCAGGGCCAAGGGCCGAGGGCCGTGTCAGGAGAGGAAGGTCTCTGGTGGAGGTGACTGCACAGGCATGCACAAAAGCTGGTGCTATTGCATTTTTGGTTTATAATTCCACTTTCTATTTCCTACATGATTTAAAAGACAAATGCGTAAAATAATTATAAATTTTTAAAAAGACTTTTATTTATTAATTTTAGACAGAGGAAGGGAGAAAAGGATAAGGTGAGAGAGAGAGAGAAACACTTTCTTGTTCCACTTACACATTCAGTGGTTGATTCTTGTACGTGCTCTGACCTGGGATCGAACCCCATAACCTTGGTGTGTCAGGATGATGCTCTAACCAGCTGAGCTGCCCAGCCAGTGCTATACAACTCTGTTTTTGAACACAAAGTAGAAGATGCATCTGTGACACCAACAGCACAAAGAGGGTGACAGAGCCGTATGGAAGTGGAAGTTTTGTGTGCTATTGTAGCTAAGTTAGTGTCAATTCGAACGTAACCATTTTACTCTGGGATCTGATACAAGCATGGTGACTGGAGTTAACAACACTGCACTGTACACCTGAAAATGGCTAAGAGAGTAGATCTTAATCACCGCATCAAAAACACGGTAACCTTGTGAGGTGATGGATGTGTTAACTGAACTTATGGTGATGATCATTTGCAACATGTACATACCTCAAACCATGTCATGGCTCACCTTAACTCACACCATGTCCTATGTCAGCTGTATCCCAGTAAAGCCTGGGGTGGGGGGGACAAGCCACAGAAGGAGGAACAAAATGACTGCTTTGGGATGTGAGGATGTTAACTGTAACCCCCCCTAAGAAAATGTTTATAAAATAAACGCAAAAGAAGAAGAAAATCTAGATGGTGCACTACAAAAAATAAACTAAACACAAAAGAAGACAGTTACAGAGAAAATGAGGGACATAAACGGTAAGGGGTTTAAACTCCTGTCAAAAGGCATTTATTGCTGGAATAGGTTTGTTTTGTTTTGTTTTTTTAAAGATAATCCTACGACATATGCTGTCTAATGATGGGCTTTAGATCCAGTGACACAAGTGAGCTTGAAGTGAAAGGCGAGCCCCGGCTGGTGTGGCTCAGCAGGCTGAGTGCCGGCCTGCGAACCAAAAGCTGTTTCGATTTCCAGTCAGGGCACATGCCTGGGTTGTGGGCCAGGTCCCCAGCAGGGGGCGCGTGAGAGGCAACCACACACTGATGTTTCTCTCCCTCTTTCTCCCTCCTTTACTCTCTCTGTAAACACAAATAAAACCTTTTATTAAAAAAGTAAAAATATGAGCCCTGGCTGGCATAGCTCAGTGGATTGAGCGTGGGCTGGGAACCAAAGTGTCCCAGGTTCAATTCCCAGCCACGGTACATTCCTGGGTTGCAGGCCATAACCCCCAGCAACCGCACATTGATGTTTCTCTCTCTCTATCTCCCTCCCTTCCCTCTCTAAAAATAAATAAATAAAATCTTAAAAAAAAAAAAGTAGAAATAAAGTGAAAAGTGAAAAACGACATCCCCTGCAAACTGTAACCAGAACAGCTGGGGTGACTGAATATCAGACACAAGTAAAATAAGTCAAAAACTGTTTTAAGAGAAAAGAACATTATATATTGATAAAAAGATCAGTTCTTCAAGAAGATAGAAAGTTATAAACAAACTCACCAAAAAAGAACCCTAAAGTATATGAAGCAAACAGATTTGAAAGGAAAAATAGTTTTATAATGATAGTTGGAGACTTCAGTACCTCATTTCCAAACATGGACAGAACACCCGGACAGAAGATCAATAATGAAATAGGGAACAGCACTACAAACCAGCTGGGCTTCATAGACATACACTGCACCCAAAGGACCAGGTACACGCTCCTCTCCACTACACACGGAACGTTCTTCAACATAGATTATGTTAGGTCACAAAACAAGTTTCAGTAAATTTTAAGAGTCTGAAATGATGTAAAGTTTCATCAATGTCCAACCAATGATAGCAGGAAAAGTCACACATATGTAGAAATTAAACAATATACTCCTAACCAGTGGATCAAGGAAGTAGTCACAAAGAAAATTAGATAATACCTACAGACAAATGAAAACAAAAACACAAAATGTCAAAGCTTAGGGCATGGAAGGAGGGTAATGTGAAAGGGAAAATCTAAAAAGATTTCAAGTCAGTAACCCAGTTTTACACCTTCAGGAACTGCAGAAAGAGCAAAGCATACCCACTGCTGGGAGAAGGAAGGCAGTGATAAACATTAAAGCAGAGATCACTGAAATAGTAGAAAAACAACAGAGAGCTAACAAAATGAAACGTTTTGTTTTTGAAAAGGTGAACAAAATTGACTAACCTTCAGACTGAAATAAAAGAGTAGACAAGAAAAATCAGAAATGAAAATGGAACATTAGTGCAAACCCTACAAAAGTAAAAAGGAGTATGAGAGCACTGATAACAGCTGTACACCGACAAACTGGGTGGCCTAGATGACAAAGATAGATTCCTGGAAAAAGCACAGGTGACTGAAAGTGACTCAAGAATAGGGAGAGGCCGGGCGGCTGGGTTGCATGGAGCACTGTCCTTGTCGCCAAAGTTGCAGGTTTGATCCCTGGGCAAGGCACACACTGGGATCAGCCAGCGAATGCATAAATTAGTGGAACACCTGAGATTCCGTTTTTCTCTCTCTCCCTCCCTCTAAAAAAAATTCAATAAATAAATATGACCTGGCTGGTGTGGCTCAGTGGGTTGAGTGCTGGCCCGCAAACCAAAAAGTTGTCAGTTCAATTCCCAGTAGGGCACATACCTGGGTTGTGGTTCGGGTCCCTGGATGTGGGTGTGTGAGAGGCAACTGACTGATGTTTTTCTTGCACATCGATGTTTCTCCCCCACCATAAATAAATAAATAAATAAGTAAAATCTAAAAATAAATAATCATTAAAAAATAAACATCACAGAGCTTTCCTACCATTTTAAGTTGTCTTTTCCTTGATTCAGCATTGGCTTGGTTGCTAAGAAGTGTATTTTCCAGATTCTGACAAAGTTGGTCGAAACAGTTTCTGCTTATATCTATAAAATATTTCTGTGGCCCTGGCCAGGTGGTTTAGTTGGTTGAGGCATCGTCCCGCACACCAAAAGGTTGTGGGTTTGATCCCTGGTTGGGGCAGTTAGGGAGGCAACCAATCAATGTTGCTCTCTCTCTCCCTCTGTCTCTCTAAAATCAATAAACATATCCTTGGGGAAGAATTAAAAGTAATAATAAAAAATATTGATGTGGAAAACAGGTGTTTGGAGCTGCCTACTCCACCATTTTCTACACTGTGGCTTTTTGAACTTGAGCGGCCTCTGACCTGGGTGTCTTCTGGAGCAAACGTCCGAGCTGCCTTCCCCTCTCTCTGCACAGCACACCCTCGGCCTCTGCCTGGGGCAGGGAGCAGGCCTCTATTTCAGAGCCGCCTCTTGGGAGCTCGTTACGTCTCTCTTCCCCCCCCCCGCCCCCGTGACACACATCGGACGACTGCCCCACACCAACCTTCTCTGCCCCCAGCCCGGCCTTCCCTGGCCACACGGTTCTGACAAGGGCACTCTGCCCAGTTGTCCTGAGTGAAACAACAGGTCCCTGTAGGGCACACGTGTCTTCTTGTCCGACAGCTCCCGTCAGACCCCAGCAGGGAAGGCTAAGGCTGAGCAGGCAGCCTGAGCGCCGCTGAGACTGTGCGCAGGAGAGGGAGCTGTGACGCCTGAGGAAGGACTCTCTGGGAGGGTCCTGAAGGGCATGGATGCAGCGGGGCAGGTGAAGGAAGGCAGAGGGAGCCAAGGCCTGATGAGGCCAGAGGTGAGGGAAGGGGAGGCCACTCCGGGTGGCCGGGCCGGGCAAGGCTCAGCTGGCAGCCGTGTGCCAGGTGGGGAAAGCAGAGCATCACACTCAGGGCACCAGGGCCTCCAGGGACCAGGCCAGCTTCCCCTCTGACGCCCAGCCCCAGCCCCTCCAGTCCACAAGGCACCCCACCCCTAAAGATGACACAGACAGCTAATGAACTAATGGGGGTAACTGCAGGGTGACATGGACAGAGCTCCCCCAGAATGAGGGCACCAGGGGAGAATTCAGTCCTAGTACCTGGCTGCTGATGGTGCTGAGGGGCGGCTCCCTGGTCAGCGTCGCCACAGCAGAGCGGAGCACACCGTGCAGACGCAGGGCGGGTCACGGCGGGCACATCGCTCACACGGGCTGCAGGGGTCCACGGGGATGGTCCAGGAGCTGAGGGATCCATTTCCGCCTCTTTGGGGCGGGCTCTGGGGCTGGGCATGCCTGGGGCCTGCAGGCCAGAAAGGGCACTGGTAAGTGTGCACAGGACTGGCTGCAGGGACCCCCCCACCCCAAGGGGTTTCTTCCCCCACCCTGCAGCCTGAGGCTGAGCAGAAAGTGCTGCTGAGCCTCAGGGGACCTCCACCACTGATCCAGACCCGAAAGGAGGGTCAGCCAGCCATGGGGACACGGAGGGTAAGGAGTTCATGGGGCCCTGCAGGCATGCCCTGGAAACACCCAAGCCTGCCTCAGCAGGAGAAGGGCAGCCCCACAGAACCTGCACCCGCTGTGGGCCCAGCCCTCACTCCTGACAATGTCCTGAAGGTGGACCCCTGAGCCACTCACAGGGGGACCGGCAGTTCCAAAGTTTGGGTAGCCAGAGGCAGCCTGTGCTGGGGACATGTCCATGGTCACCTAGTGGCCAGTCCTGTGTGAGCTGCACCCTCATCCACAGACGACCTCCTCATCCCCACGCCTGGGCCACCCTCCCCCTGCACCAGCAGTTCCCCCCCAGGCCCTTCATCCCCCTCTTCGTGTTGGTGTCCCAGGCTTCACTACCGCAGAGGAAGGGCCCCGACACCAACTTCCGTGGTGGACGGTCCAGTCCTGTGGCATCAACAGCCCTTATCCTGTGAATACTCCTAAACCGGGCTCATCTCCAGCCCCAACAGCTCCCCTTGAGTGGGGATACACCCCTCAGTGCTTCATCCACACAGTATCAGTGACAGGTCCACTGACCCCTCCACCTTTCAGGGGTGAAGATGAGGTCGGAAAGTTGGCAGAAGCCCAGTGTAGACATTGCCTGCCAATCTATGGCCTGGATTTTTTAAAAAATGTTTATAGATTTTATAAAGAGAGGAAGGGGAAGAGACACAGGGGGCGGGCGGGGGAGAGAAGCATCAACTCGTTCCACTTTTTTCTGAATTCATGGGCTGTTCCTTGTATGTCCCCTCACCTGGGATCAAACCTGCAACCTTGGAGTACCAGGACGAAACTAATTAACTGAGCTAGCCGTCCAGAGTGGATTTTTCCCCTTGGACATGTGTTTTCAGTGCTTCCCAAACACCCATCACATGCCTGGGCCTGTCCTGGGGACGCTGTGGAAACACAGCAGTGACTGTGGCACTCACAGACTTCAGCGGGGAGACATCACGGCAAATGCATCGGTGAGGTGGGCAAGCGTGCTGGGTAGAGGCAGCAGGGAAGGGCTGCAGCCCTGGGGCTGGGGGGCATTTAAACTAGGCCCAGAAGAGGCTTTAGGCCACACTGGCTAGAAAGGTGGAAGAAGGGGGGGGTTGAAATGGGGCAGAGCTGTGGTCAGAGCCCAGAGGCAGGGTTACTGGGAGACAGACCCAAGAAGCCTTGGCCGCCTCCTGAAGGTGAGGCGCCAGCCACATTCCTACGTTAGGAGAGAGACAGAACAGATGGACCGCGTGGGGAAGGCTGGCCTGGCCCTGGTGGCAAGTGGGCAGCGCAGACGCAGTGTAAAGTAGGGAGACCACTGGTGTCCATCCCTGTGGCAACAGAGCAGAGCAGAGGCGCTTCCACGGGGCTGGGGGGAGGGGCGGCCTCACTCTCCCGCTCCCGAGGGGAGACTCAGTCCTGTGGGTAGTTCAGTTTCCTTTGAATTTCTTGAAATCATCATCGCTGTAACCAAACAGGGGCACAGACATACGACTCAAAATTCAAGTTAAAAAGTATCTCCCAGCCAGCCACTCATTTCCCCTTCCAGAATAAGTTTCACAAGCGAATACGTACACTTTTTCTTTGCCTCTTCAATATAAAGTGTGACAAACTATGGTCGTTCAGATCTTGTTTTTCTGGATCTTGCCCAGGAGGGCACAGACCCAATCGGTAGTAGAGAGAAGGCCCCTTCCCACCCACATCCACATGGGATCACCTGAGGTCTGTGGATATGCTACACTATATGTAAAACATACTTTGCATAGGGAATTAAGGTTTGGGCCCAAGGGTATCCTACTGGAAGCCAAGTAATTATAGGAGTCGTTGCTGACGATCTGAGACACAGGTCAAGTGCAAGGACTGGGGCCTCCAAGAGATAAGGACAGGAAATCAGTCAGTAAGAAAACATGCACTTCAGTGCAACGACCTCAAGAAACTGGATTATGCCAAAGAACCTGGGAGCAAATTCTCGTTCTTTAGTGCTCAACCTGGCGCTGAGAAAAGAGGCAGGTGGAGCGCCCAGCAGTCACCAGGCAACGGCAGGCACCCACGGGATGGGCACGACCCACCCCTCAGACTCACTCTGAAGGCCCCGGGTTCCTTCTCCACCCTGAGCGCGAATCCGCCGCCGGCGGGGCCTCCAGGCGGGACAGCGGGGGACTGCGAGACAGCCCACCCCTCACAGCCCGACGTCCGCGCCTAATTGCCGTGACCTTTCCTGAATCCGCACCGCCAAGACGCCACTCCCCGCACACCTGTCCCGTCGCTGTGGCAGCTGCGCCAGGCCCCCCCGGTGCCAGGCCCCCGGGCTGGGGCAGGTCGGCCACTACTGTGTCCCTTCCCGAGGGCACCACCCAAGCCCCCAAGGCTCGGACCCCACCCAGGAGGAGCAGCGCTAGCCCCTGCGCCCGCGGTTCCCACGGCCCCTGCCCATCCGCCCTAGACAGCCCGGGGCTGGCACCCACCGCGGGGCCAAGGGCATCACGCGGGAGCGCGGTCGGCACCGTGGAAGTTTAACCCTCGCGAACCCCCGCCCCCGGGGTCGCTCCGGGGAGGACGCGAAGCCACGACGCCCAAGCAGATCGCCCCGAGGCGGACTCCGGAAGTCCCGCCCCAACTTCCTCTCCGAGGGCCCGCCCGCCCTGGCCCGCGTGACCGCTCTAGGCGGCGGGAGGCAGCTGCGACTCGGTGGGTCCGACCCCCACTCCCCGCAGAGGCAAGTTCCCGCGGGGTCGCAGCTGCAGAGCCCGTCCGTGTAACTAACATAAAAAAGACAGCCGGTTAGCCCTGGCCAGGTGGCTCAGTGGGTTGGAGCGTGGTCCCGTACCCCAAAGGGCTGGGGTCGGTCGCGGTCAGAGGTCGTACTTCGGCTGCGGGGCGCGGCGGGGTGGGTGGATCCCGACCGGCCGGGCGCGAACTGGAGGCGACCGAACCCTGTGTCTCTCGCCAGTCTTACTGTGACAGGGCCCTGAGCGACAACTTTGTTACCACTAGACTCTGTAAGCTCCTACTCTGACTGGTGAACAGCCGCGTTTCGAATTAACAACACTTCAGAGCGAGACCAAGCTCACCCCGCCCCGTCTGCAGGAACAAGCCTGGATGTAGTCCGGCAGTCAGGGGTGTGGAGCCATTGCCACGAGGGGGACGGGGACCGCGGGTGCCTCGCCAAAGTAACAGCGGTTGCAGGACTGCGCGGAAGCATGCAGGCAGGTGAGACCCGCCTGAAGCCACGGGTGCGCATCAGCGCTGCACTGTGAGGTAGAGCCGGGCTCACCTCCCGGGACGTGGAATGCGGTCCCCATCGCTCCTCGGGGGCAGCTTTAATTAAGGCTGCTTCTTCGTGTCCAAGGAGTAAAAATGGGCGTTTCATTCTTGATGCAACGTCTAACACAGTTCCGTTAGTGCAGGAGAGCGATTTTCAAGGTGTGCCGCTGCGGCTTTTAAGACATACAACACCAGCAGTCCTGGCTGGTGTGGCTCAGTGGACTGAGCGCCGGCCTGCGAAGCCAAGGGTCGCGGCTTGGATTCCCAGTCGGGCACATCCCTGGGTTGCGAGAGGGTCCCCAGTGAGGGGCGCGCCAAAGGCAACGGCACATTGATGTTTCTCTCCCTCTCTTCTCATCTAAAAATAAATACATAAAATCATTACCAAAGGGGAAAAAAGACATGCAATGCCTGACTAGTCAGTGCCTTAGTCAGTTCGATCACCCCTTTTCCCTTATATTGTCAAATAAACAAAGGACAACAGCCAACACAATGTCCGGTGTGAACGACTCAAAATTATACCTATTTTTCTGTCAGGTGAGCAAAAAAATATATTTTTAGTAATAGTTTGTGTGTGCCATGAGATGAAAAAGTTTGAAAATCGCTGGTCTGTGACATTAGAAAACCAAGTTCCTCCGCAGGAAAGCAGAGAGGCGAAATGTCGACATTTTACAGTGGCACATCTGTTTAGGAGAAATATTGCCTCCTAGTAAATTTGAAGCTGGTTTTAGCTGCGTCTGCTATTCCAGTGCAAGGAGTAACTTCAGAGATTTTTTTCTTTCTGAGCTAATTTGTATTTCCTCATCCCTGAAAAGTGTATTTCCTGTCCTCTGACATTCCATGTATGGAAGGGGAAAAATATATTGTTTTTTGTTTTTTGTGGTTTTTTTGGAGAGTATCAGAATCTTTCCTCATGGGGAATCTGGCCTCTTCTTTCATAAGGTCCAGGTGTCTCTTTAGCAGATTTAATGGCTTTTCACTTGCACTGAGAAAGACCAGAGCAGGCTGTCTACCTATTTCACCCTACAGACGCCATCAGCATTATTCAGGGGCAGAATGTCTGTCGCCACTCTCCTGATTACCATTCTGGGGCTGGGCCTTCGACGATGTACAGCTTTTGCCTTTGAAGGGTTGCCTGCTACTACTGAGTTATGGACCCGTTTTCATGACAGCCTGCAGGAAACAGCCACTGGTGGCTGTTTCGCAGACATTGGTGCCCCCTCCGCAATGCCCCTCTCAAAGCCTGGGTGAAAAGAGTGTGTGCGACCCCTCCGGGGGGCTGTGAGCGGGGTGGGTGAGCAAGTCCCCCATCCACTCCAGCATTCCCATCTCCCCGAGCCTCTAGTCTCCGCTGTAAACTCCTGCAGTTCTGGCACACCTTGGAAGGAGTTACTAGAAAGGTACAGTGTCCACAGAGCAGAGCTCAGGTTCCTGGATTTCAAACTGTCCTGGCTGATGTCGTCTCCCTGTGTCCAGGACGGCTCAGGTGATGAAGGCCTGTGCCATGGTGGGCTGCTGTGTGTCTGCAGGCACTGGTCTCACTTTCCTCCAGAAGGTTCTTTCCATCCACGGAGGAAATTCAAGACCTTCTGTTCTCAAGCGTAACTGATTTACTTGGTTTGGAATGCGAGAGGCACCAAATAGGCGCCTGCTCTGTGCTAATTATCACACGTAGCACCAACAGGCTGTGGTACCATGAGTCACGACAGCCTGGCTCCCGGCCAATATTCAAGGCACCTTCAAAGCATGCAGCCAAGCCCTGGCCAGTGTGGCTCAGTTCTTTGGAGCACTGTCCCATAGACAGAGGGTTGTGGGTTCAGTCCCTGGTTCTGGTGACTCTGCCTCACCTGGAGTCCTGTCCTCTGCAGCAGAAGGGCCAGCCAGTCCCCCCACCGTCTGCTCAGTGCCAGGGGCCCTGTGGATGGGACCTGCTGCTCACCTTCTCCTCCCGAGAAACCGCCGCCTTGGTTTTAAAAACAGAACCTGTGTGTTGTGTCCCGTGTTCCCATGTATCTCCTTTACGCCCGTTTTCCTCACAATTCACGGAGTCTTTTATTTCCAAATTACAGAAAAATCCAATTTACATGTTTCCTTTGACTTCTCGGTGGGATCTCGAGTTTGATTCTACATACGAGCCTCAACTCATTCCTTAAAAAATGTTGCTTATACTTATACTCATGAGGTGCTCTCCGGTGTGGGTCACCTGACTTTTGAGGTTAAAGTTACCATATCCGTCTCAATAGAACAGAAACATTTTGAAGAGACCCAAACAAACAAGCAAAGAAACAATGAAACAAGAAAATGGCAGTGGTGTGTGGTTTTCTCAGACTCAAAACTGCAAGGATCCCCGTTACTTTTCTGTTTTCTTTTCCAGTTACATTTCTTGAAGCTGAAATAGAGGAAGAGGAAAGAATAGCAAGTGGCCAAATGAAATGCCTGCGGGGGCAGGAGGGCTGACACCAGGGCAGCAGGACCTGCATAAATGCATGTGAATTGCGCGGGTGTAACACACTCAAGCAGAGGGCCAGCCTTTGAGCTGGAGGGAGGGTTGTCGCCTTGGAAATTTTACCATGTAGCTGGGCAGCCTGTCTTTCATTAGCAGCTCACTAGGGAAGAGTTAAATCCCTTAAGAGCTGAATCTCCAAAAGCACAGTGATAAAGTGATGGCTTTCTTGCTGACATGACTCTCCTGATGTGAGACACTGGAGAACTTATCAAGCGAACCGGCGTGCTGCACTGCGAGCATCCCGATGCTGAGTGATGGCGGCAGGTGCAGGAGAGCTCCCCACAGTCACTGCGCTCCCCAAGGTGAGTTGTGTGGATTTTCTCATGACCCGTGAGAGTTCCTCTCCAACGGAAAGTTTTCCCACGTTCATTACACGTGAAAGGTTGCTCCCACTGTGAATTTTCTGGTGTTGGATAAGGTGGGAGCTTCCCCTGAAGGCCTTCCCACATGCACAGCACTTGCAGGGCCTCTCTGCAGTGTGACTCCTCTGATGCCGAGTCGGTCGTGAGCCCTGGCTGAAGGCCTTCCCACAGGTGTGACCCACACAGGACATCTCTCCATCACATGTCCTGTGATGCGGGACAAGGAGGAGACACACGGCAGGTGCTCTCACAGTCATGGCTCCGATGAGGCCTCTTGTCACTGCAGGTCTCTGGACCGAGGTGAAAACTCTGGCCGCGGGCTTTCGCACACTCCTGACACTCTCACGGCTTCTCTGCAGGGTGACTTCGCCAACGCTGAGCAAGCTGTCCCTTTGCCTGCATGTTTGCCTACGCCCACGCCATCCACCAGGTTTTCCTCCAGTGTGGGGTGTCTGGTGGCAGGTGAGGGACAGGTGAGCGCCCAGGGCTTTTCCACACACTGCAGACACAAGGCTTCTCTCCGGGGTGAATCACCAACATTGAGTAACTCGTGAGCGCTGACTGGAGAATTTTCCACATTCCTTATACCGATAGGGTTTCTCCCCACTGTAAATTCCCTGATGGACAATAAGGGAGCAAGCAGTTCAGGCGAAAGGATTTTCCACACACATGGCACTCATAGGGTTTTTCTTGTGTGTCAATCCCCTGATGCAAAATGAGGGATAATTGCGCACCAACAGCTGTGCCGCAGCCAGCACAGGCATGCGGGTGTCTCCAGAACCAGTTCTCCGGCGCCACATGAGGGGTGACTGTCGACCGGAGGCTCTCCCACACTCCCTGCACCTGTGAGGTTTCTCTCCACCGAGGCCTCCCTGGGGACGAAGCCAGTCGGGCCAGAGTGGCGGTATCAGATGGCAAGTGGTCAGATTCTAGGTTCATGTCAAAGGGTTTGCTGAATTGGATGTGCGATGAGACAGCAAGACTTTTGGCCCAAGCAATAGAGATGATGAAATTTGCATTCATGCAGAAGGATGAGACTGTAGGAGTATATCTGAAGGGTAAAAATGGAGGGCTGTTCTGTACATATCTGTTTAAGATGCCTGTTGGACTTAGACATGGAGGGTTAAGCATCTGGGTGTACAGTTAACCCTTGACCAACACAGGTTTGGACTGTGCGGGGCCACTGGTATGTGGATTATCTTCCATAAGCACATGAACCGTTTTTGCTACCCAGTTGGGAGTCAATGGGTGCGTTTCACGTGGGAGTTCGAGCTTTGCAGATTTTGGTACTTGCTGGGGGAAGGGGTGCTCTGAAACCAACGGTCTGTGGATACTGAAGTACAAGTTAATTTGGGGGCAGTCAAAAGTTATACGCAGATTTTCCACGGCGGGGGTTGTGTGAGTCAGCGCCTGACACCGCCGCCGTTCAAGAGTTGAGTGCACAGGTCCAAACTCCAGGAGACAGGCCGCAGCTGGCTGGGCGCACGCCGGGAACTGTCAGCGCGTGTGACTTTCAGAACCACAGAGCTGGTTTTACTTTAGGCTGAAAGGTAACACGAGGTTTCACTCTCAGGAAAACCTTCCCCGCCGGCCTCTAATACACAGCCTGCCTCCATCCCCACAGCACCTCCGTGCAAACAAACCCATCAGTTCAAGTGGAAGCGAGCCCCTTTCCCCTGGTCCAGCCACTGTGGCCCTAGGGGACCACAAGGCCCAGCCCTGGTCAACAAAACACGAAGGGCAGTTTGCTAAGAGGCTTCCAGGAAGGGCTTCCCTTCCCCAGTCACAACAAGGAAACAATGAGAAACACCTCTGTTGGGAGTGGCCACAAGGGAACACCAGGAGAATCTGGAAGACACGTCCCAGGGGAAACCCTGGGCCCGTCTTCATCATGGAGGCCTGTGTTGCGCAGGTTTTCCCGAAAGGCAGGTGACCCAGGCACGCGGATGCTCGAGTCATTCCTCAGGATGGGACCTTCCCGAGTCTCCACCTGAGCCCAGTGGGCCTGTGAGCAGCGGCCCCTGGTGCTCATGCCCTCTGCGTGTCTCTCGTGGTCGGCCTTCACTTCCGGACTCATCCAGGGAAGCACGGGCTCTGGGCTCCAACAGGACTACGTTCCCATGAGGGGCATCCACCTCTGAACACAAAGGTCTCAGGTAAGCAAGCACCTTGGCTTATCCACACACATCTCTGAGGTGACTATTTTGAGAGTTCAGTAAGAAAAAAGTAAAAAGCTCTTCGCACATTGTCCACCAATCACACACAGTGGGGTCCTCACGAAATCTGACCACAGCATCCAGCGGTGTCACTGCTCATGCACGGGAATGAATGGCTCGCCTGGGACGCCCTGCACAGCCTCCACTTTCCGCTGCTGAATCTGCTCCTGTCCGGACGCACCTGCCCCCTTCACCCTGTTCCCGGGCTTCAGCCCCTCTGTGCCCGCTGCCCCCTACCTCCCGGACTCCCCCAGCACTGCCACGGAGGGGTCTGGTGGCTGACACCCTCCCCCCCAACCCGCGCAAGACCCAGGGCTGTGCGGAGAGCAGGGCCAATGAAATGGCATCGGTCTGGTTAAGACAGCACAAAATATACAAACAGAGCGGCGCCTCTCTTGTCAACCAAAATGGCTGCGAGTCAGCCATGACACTTTGGTTCCAGAGGGAAGGCAGGCAAGTCAGAGCAGACACGTCTGGGAAGGAGACAAAGCCCAAGACACCTGCACACGTGATCAGAACTGCAGAGCGGGACCACCCACAGACAGGCTCCTGGGGAAATCCCGCACTTGCCGGGGGGGGGGGGGGGGGGGGGGGGGGGGGGGGGGTCAAGATATTTACTGAAAAGACCCGGAAGGTGGGGCAGGCTCCAGACCACTGCGGAGAGAGCCCAGCTCCGCACGCCAGAGGGCTGCTCCACGCCACGCTGGCCTCCCTTGGCAGCGGTTGCCCGAGGCTCTGCCCTGCTGGGCTGAGGGTTTTACCTGCCCTGCTGCCCACCTGGCTCTGGAGATGCTTCCTGGCAAGATACATCAGGGCGTGGACTGGGGCTGTCCCTGGACTTCCTTCCTTCTTAAAGTTACAGGTATTTTTACTGAGATTTTGTTAAGTCTAACAGCTCCCAGCTCAGTTAGCGGGAGAAAATTTAACTCCCTTACAATATTAAATCTTCCGATACAGCAATATACACTCTATTTCCTTTTATCCAAATCGCCTTTCGAGTCTCACGCAGTTTATCACCAGATGCTTGGCCCCAGGGGAGCGCTGGCCGCTATTCACAGCGCTTCCCGGCCGGACTGCTCTTCACGTTCGTGCGCCTGCTGCGCTCGCGCCCCTGCACCGTGAGCTCCGAAGGCTCTCTCCTGGGTTGCCCCGCTCCGAGGGACGTCTGCAGCGCGGTAGGCAGCCGTGACCACGTGTTCCCGAGGTCCTCGCCGCAGCCGCCGGCCCCGCCCACGCGCACGCCCCGCCCACAGAGGCGCACGCCCCGCCCACAGAGGCGCCCGGCCCACCGCGAGGCCGCCCTGCACCCCGCCCACGCTGCTGGCGGAGGGAAGACGCCGGGGACTCCGGGCGCTGCGTAGCTTCCGGCGTCGGCGGCGCATGGCGGTGAGCGGTGCCTGGAGGGTGCGCGGGTGGCGGGTCTTTGGGCCGTAGGCTGCCCTTCGTGACTCTCTTGCTGACTGCCTTTCTCCAGGCCCTAGGACATCCTGCCCGGGAGACACCGGCGACTCCAGGCCCAGGTAGCGCCCGCGCGCCCCGCAGCCCCTGGCTCCCCGCGCCGCTCCCCTGCGCCCCGAGTCCTTCTACTGCCCTGTCTCATCCCATCCGTCTGTGTTCAGTGCAGTCCACGGGCAGTGACGCCGCTTCCAGGGCGCATCCCGTAGGCGGCGAAGGCGACGCAGCCTCTAGGAAGCAAAAGAAGAAGAAAGCCAGGAATAGGGCCTCTGCGTCTAATGGAGGCGGGAAGGCCTTGGAAAAGCCAGTCCCCGAGGGTGCCCCCCTAAGCAAGGAGGCCCAGGCAAGGACGGTCCCGAGTCGGCGAGGGTAGAGACCCCTGGTGCATTCCGGGTGAGGGTCCGCCAGCGGTCGTGGTGTCGGATTTGCGGAGTGAAGGCAGGGAGGGCGATGGGATGGGGGCGGAGGCCACAGGGTCCTCGTAGCCTCTTACAGTCACTGTCTCCAATCCAACGCAGGCGGAGCAGCTGGCTCGGGAACTGGCCTGGTGCGTGGAGCAGCTGGAACTGGGCCTCAAGATGCAGAGACCCAACCCAAAACAGAGTGAGGGGCCCTCGCGTACAGTTGGGTGGAGGTGAACCGTGGCAACAGTTTGGCCTGCAGATGCTGCCAGGGGTTAGACTTACTGCTTTGGCGTAGAAGGTGAGGTTAGAGGAGGTTTCTAGCTTTTCATTTTCATCTGCAGAAGAGCAGGCTCTAGGGGCCATCCGAACCCTGCGCAGTGAAAGAACCCCTCTGCCCCGGAAGAGGCAGCTCATGCGCTCCTTGTTCGGCGACTACCGGGCTCAGATGGGAGCTGAGTGGCGCGAAGTCCTGCGAGATCTCAGGACTGGTGAGGAGCTGAGAACTTGGAGGACTGCCTAGCTCAAAGCGGGTAGGGAGGAAGAGCATAAGGAGTGAGAGGAAGAATCCCAGGGCAACAGGCCTGGTGAGGGAAAGCCTGGACCTCGGGTGCACAGAACGCAGGCCTGTGTCGGGAGCCAGGGGTGGGGAATCTGAATTTCTCTGTGGCCTAAGTGGTGTGTGATGATAATGCCTAGCTTATAGAAGCAAATCAGTTAATTAATGTACATTTTTAAATATTTGATTTATTTTTAGAGAGAGGGGAAGGGAGGAAGACAGAAATATGGACGTATGAGAGACACATCCATCAGTTGCCTCTTACGTGCCCCCACACAGGGACCTGGCTCATAGCCCAGGCACCTGCCCTGACCAGGAATCAAAATGACAACCTTTCTGTTTGCAGGACGACACCCAACCCACTGAGCCACACCAGTCAGGGCAGGAAGCAAATCAGTTAATTTATACGAAGTGGTTACAGTTGTATGGGCAGAGTTGGCATCAGCCCTCATTACCCAGTTCTGACACTCTGTCTTCTCTTCCACAGCAGCCCGCTCAGCCCAGGTGCAGCCTGTAGGTGAGGCCACCAGAAAGAAGAGCGGAAGGGTCTGCAGGCCTCGCCCAGCAAGGGCAACCAAGGCCACCTCGGACACTCCTGAGGAAGAGTTTAGGTTCAATTTCTTTTAGCCTTCTCCCCACCCCAGAACTGTGCCCCTCCCCGGAGGTGTGGGGGTCTGTCTTGAGTGCAGAGCCTTACCAGGAATGCTCTGTCAGACAGATGTGGGGTCGGTCCATCCCTGGCTGGCCAGCTCATTCGGTGCCGTGGCTGTCAGGTGTCTGTGAGACCAGCATATCAAGTCCTGTGCCCCAAGCAGAAGACCCCATTTGTGGGATTTCAGATGAACGGTTCCTGCTGCTGGAAAAGGGGGTCCTTTCAGAAAGGCTCCTGCAGTGCAGGGAATTGTGAGCATGTGGCAGGAGCAACGTCTTGCCCGGAGTTCAGGGTTAGACCGAGTGGCTGAGGGTGAGTGGGGAAGCGGCGTGATTGCGCATTGGCTCTCAATGCGGAGAGGGCGTGTTATCACTCACTGTGGTGCTTTATGCTGCCTTGTCATGGTGCCGTAATAAAACCGTTTCATAAAATCGGACGAGTGAGTGTGTGCTAATTGCCTGTGGCAGACAAGCTGCGGACGATGCAAACATCGGGCACTGTGGGTCCAGGCTCTCTCCCAGCACATGCTCTTTGTGTTGCCTTCATCCAGAGCAAGTGTCATCCTCAGGGACCAGTGTGGCCCCGCAGCCTTTGTTCTTAGGTGACCTCTTGGTGTGCTGGCTGCTACAGGCGAGAGTCCCAGGTCTCGTGCTGTAGAGTCGGGGCTGGCAGGGCTCTCAGCCCTCCCCAGGGGCTTTGATGCCATGTCTGCTGGCGCCTCCCAGACTTGCGTCCCAGACTAGATGGGTATGTGGCGCTCACTCACCTAGTCAGCATGTCTACCTTGACTGTCATAGACATTTCAGACTAATCCAGAACATTCCATTAGCCCCAAAGCCTCCCTTTGTTTTCTGATTTTGGGTTTGGCAGTACTGCCCGCCCAGTGGACTAGGGCGGAACCTGGGCCGTCCTCGATTGCTCTGTCTCTGACGCACGTGCTCAGGGCCTCACTGGCACGGGAGCTCTATCTTCAAAATAAAGTTCAGATCTTCCGTGCTTTCTCTGGTTTCTCTGTTTGACCTTCTTGCCCTGGCCCTCTCTTACCCTCACTGATGCATGAGCCTCCAGGGTTCATGCCTGACGCCCACTCTCTCGTCCTGTCTGTAGCCAGGGTGGTTGATCCTCCATGCGTGTCCGGTGCTGCTTCTCTGACCAGTCCCTTCCTTGTACCCAGGATACAGCGTGAGGCTGGTGGGTGGGGCCTTATGTCAGGCCCACCTGGTTTTAGGCTCCTGACAGCCTCTGCAATGTGGCCCCCTCCCCCTGTTCCCATCTTCTTATTGTTGCTTTTTAAAATATATATATATTTCATTGATTATGCTATTAAAACTGTCCCAATTTTTACCTTTTGCTACCCATCCACCTGGTACCCCTTTCCCGCCAGCAATCCCCCCCTTAGATCATGCCCATGGGTTGTACATACAAGTTCTTTGGCTTCTCCATCTCATACACTATTCTTACCCTCCCCCTGTCTGTTTTGTACCTACCAATGGGTGCTTCCTAATCCCTGAACTTTTTCCCCATCCTCCCCCCTCCTCCTCCCAGCTGATAGCCCTCGAAATGATCTCCATTTCTAAGATTCTGTTCTTGTTATTTGCCTAGATTTCTCTTTAGATTCAGTTGTGTATAGTTGTGTATTTGTCTCCATTTTAATGTTCATAGGTTTGATCTTTTTTTTATTGATTATGCTATTACAGTTGTCCCATTTCCCCCCTTCTCCCCCTCCTGTACCCCCTCTCCCACCTACGTTCCCCTCCTTTAGTTCATGTCCATGTGTCATGAGTTCTTTAGCTTCTACATTTCCCGTACTATTCTTGTCCTCCCCCTATCTATTTTCAACCTACATTCTATGCTACTTATTCTCTGTACCCTTTCCCTCTCTCCTCCTCCCACCCCCCTGCTGCTAACCCTCCATGTGATCTCCATTTCTGTGGGTCTGTTCCTGTTCTAGTTGTTCATTTAGTTTCTTTTGGTTTTGCTTTAGGTGTGGTTGTAAATAATTGTGAGTTTGCTGTCCTTTTACTATACATGTCTTTTCTTTATTATCTTTTCTTAGATAAGTCCCTTTAGCATTTCATAAAATAAGGGCTTGGTGATGATGAACTCCTTTAACTTGACCTTGTCTGAAAAGCTACTTTATCTTCCCTTCCATTCTAAATGAGAGCTTTGCTGGATAGAGCAATCTGGGATGTAGGTCCTTGTCTTTCATGACTTGGAATATTTCTTTCCAGCCTCTTCTTGCCTGTAAGGTCTCTTTGGAGAAATCAGCTGACAGTCTGATGGGAACTCCTTTGTAGGTTACTGTCCCCTTATCTCTTGCTGCTTCTAGGATTCTCTCCTTCGTTTTTACCTTGGCTAATGAAATTATGATGTGCCTTGGTGTGTTTCTTCTTGGGTCCAACTTCTTTGGGGCTCTCTGAGCTTCTTGGATTTCTTGGAAGTCTATTTCCTTTGCCAGATTGGGGAAGTTCTCCTTATTATTCAAATAACTTTTCCACATGTTGCTCCTCCCCTTCTGGTACCCCTATAATTCAGATGTTGGAACGTTTAAAGGTGTCCTTGATGCTCTTAAGCTTTTCCTCAATTTTTTGAATTCTTATTTCATCATGCTTTCCTGCTTGGTTGATTCTATCTTCCTTCTGGTCCACTGTATTGTTTTGAGACTCAGATTCCTTCCTTTCACTATTGGCTCTCCTCCGCGTATCTTCCTGCATCTCTTTTATGGTAACCTGCATCCTTTCCTATAAATTGCGCCCAAAGTCAACCAATTCTGTGAGCTTTCTGGTCACCAGTGTTTTGAACTGTGCATCTGATAGATTGGCTATTTCTTGGTCGCTCAAAAGGATGAGTCCTGAGGGACTGATCTGTTGGAAACATATCTTATGTCTTTCCCTGTCTCTCCTTTTTTTTTTTCGGTCTGGTCGCTCTTGTTATGGTGGGGGGTGGAGCCTTAGGCGTTCACTGGGGCTGGGCACCCCAGTCGCTAGATTGTGACGTTATATGTGGGGGCGGGAGCGGGGATGGGAGGGAACAATGGCGGTAGTTCCGTTCTCCTGGGTTCAGTCCCTTCTCTGGGCTCCTGGGCTGCGAACTCTGCCCTGGTCCACAATCGCTGCCTCACTGGGTTCCCCAGCGGCAGCTTGCATACTCAGGGATCACCGCTGCGTTCTTGTGCCCTGGATGGCTGTCGCGCCGATTTCGCGCCAAATTTTCCCCGACCTCCGCGCGCCGCCGACCTGCGCCAGCCCTGCACCTGCCCGGCTCGTCGTCTCCTACCAGTCTGGAGGTACGGGTCTACTTCAGCTTCTTGGCTGTCTGACTTCCATTCAGATAAATCCTCTGTCAGTTCTGAGTGTTATTGTCTATAAATTATTGTTGTTCTGTTCTTGGTTGTGCGAGGAGGTACGGTGCGTCCACCTATTCCTCCATCTTGCTGGAAGTCTCTGATCTTTTTCTTATATAGTTCCCTTTAACATTTCACATAATAAAGGCTTGGTAATGACGAACTCCTTTAGTTTTACCTTATCTGGGAAGCACTTTATCTGCCTTTCAATTTTAAATGATAGCTTTGCTGGATAGAGTAATCCAGCTAGGTTGTAGGCCTTGGTTTTCATCACTTAATACTTCTTGGCAGTCCCTTCCATCCTGCAAAGTATCTTTTGAGAAATCAGCTGACAGTCTTATTGGAACGCCTTTGTAGGTAACTCTGCCTTTCTCTTGCTGCTTTTAAGATGCTGTCTTTATTTTTAACCTTTGGCATTTTAATTGTGATACATCTCGATGTGGTTCTCTTTGGGTCCAACTTGTTTGGGAGTCTTCTCTGGCACCCCCGTGATTCAGATGTTGGTATGTTTGGAGATGCCCCAGAGGCTCCTTATTCTATCCTCGTTTTTTAAAAATTCTTTTTTTTTGGGGGGGGGGGGTGGGCTGGGCTGGGAGTAAAAGGTAGAAAACTGTACTTGGACAACAATTAAAATAAAAATATAAAATTAGAAATTCTTTTTCCTTCTTGCTGTTCTGATTGAATGCTTCTTTCTTCCTTATGTTCCAAATCGTTGGTTTGATTCTTGGCTTCATCCTCTCCACTGTTAGTTCCTTGTAGATTTTTCTTTATTTCACTTAATGTAACTTTCATTTCCTTCTGGGTCTTTTTTATGCTGTTGCACTACCTAATGAGTTTTTTGAGCACCCTGATAACCTGTGTTTTGTCCTCTGCATCTGATAGGTTGCTTATGTCCATTTCATTTAGTTGTTTTTCTGGAGTTTTGTCTTATTCTTTAATTTGGGCCATATTTCTTTGTCTCCTCAATTTGGCAGCCTCCCTGTGTTTGCTTCTGTGTATTAGGTAGAGCTGCTTTGGCTCCCTGTTTTAGTAGCTGGTCTATTGTAGAAAAGGCACCTGTCTGGATGAATGTGACTTTTTAAAGTCCTTGGTTGTTGGACTTCCATACAGCTCGATTTTCTGATGAATCCGGGTGATATTTGTTTTGTTGTGTAGTTGTAAGTTTTGCTGTTGTGTGAGTTGTACAAGGAGGTGAAGCATGTTTACCTTTGTACCTTCATCTTGACCGGAAGTCCTGCTGCTTTTGAAGGAACGACCTAGTCCTGCCTCAAGGTCTGCAGTGGCCTCTGGGAGAGCAAACAGCTCTGGGAAAGTAACTGCCCTGCTCTGTCCTTCATGGGTTTGAGGTGGGAGGAGGGGTGCGCTGAGGTGAGCTCTGCGTAATGCCGCCAGGCCTCACAGCGCCCTGTGGCAGGTCGGGAGGTGGGCCGGCACAGCACGTGGGGAAAGAAGCCTGCCCTGGGGGGGGCAGCTCTCTGCCCGGGACACACCTCCTGTGGCTGCAGCAGCTGCTCTCTCACTCTCAGCGGTGTTTCCTCTGGGGCCCGTGGGTTGGGGGGCCCCTTCCCCTGGCCTCAGTCCACCCGTCTGTAAATGGGGCGGGTGAAGGTGGTGGTGGGCAAGAGTAGCTGGAAGCCCTGCCCCACCTGCTCTGCCTGGGTGTTCTGGTCTGGGCAGCAGGCCCTGATGTGTGGGGGGAGTCTGAGGCCAGCCCTTTTGCTGGGAGGCTGTGGGAGTCCAGATGCTCTCAGGGGCTGTGACCCGTCAGCAGCAGCAGTGGAAGCATCCCCGTGGCAAGGGTCAACGGTAAGGAAGTATTTCAGTATTTTACAACTAGTGTGATGGTACTGGTATGTACTAGCTGAATATCATTTTTATTGACATTTAAAAATTTTTTAAACTTGTGTTAATTCCATAAAACTCAAGTGCTTTTAGCCCTGACTGGTGTGGCTCAGTGCATTGAGCCCTGGCCTGCAGACCCAAAGATCACCAGTTCCTTTCCCGGTCAGGGCACGGGCCTGGGTTGCAGACCAGGTCCCTGGGTGGGGCCTGTGAGAGGCAACCAGTCTATGTTTCTCTCTCACATTGATGTTTCTCTCCCTCTCTCCCTCCTTTCCTGTCTGTCTAAAATAAATAAATAAAATCTTTTAAAAACCTCCAGTGTTTTATAATTGTTATTTATTTATGCAACAAGCATGTATTGAGCACCCACTCTCCATGAAATCTCCTGCTAGACACACTAATGAATCAAGTGTTTTCTCTCTTACAGTGTTTGCAGTTTAATGGGTACTAATAAAAATTCGTAAGATGCTGAGGGTTTGTGCTCTAGGAATTCGGGGGAAGGGAACTCCCCTCCGTCATGGGGCGGGGAGAAGACCTGGGGCTGGGCTCGGGTGGAGGGGGCCCGGCCCGCAGGGAAGAGCGTGCTCACTGGCACTGCTGAGGAGGGCAAGGCTCCAGGGCCAAAGGTTGTCTCCAGCTGGACCTGGTTTTGAACCAGGGGAGCAAGTGGTGAGTGATAAGGGTGGTAGGCAGGCGGGGCGCCGAGTCCAGAGGGTCTTCAACTCAACGAAGAAGTTCGGACTTAACGTGACAGGTGATTAGAGGCTGTTAGCGGGTCACAGAGGAGAAGGAACGTGCGGTGGTGCTTCGGTGAGGTGGGTCTGCTGGGGGCTGGAGCCATGGGCTGGAGACTGGGTGGCAGGGAGGGCGGCCAGGTGGTCACGGCCACTGGAGCCGTGTGGGAGGAGACGTGGATGTGGATTGCGAGAGAAGGGTGCAGGGAGACTCCAGTGGCGATGTGGGGAGTGAACAGGGTGGGTGTTAACGTCCCCATTTTACAGACAAAGTGGCTGAGGCCTTCATGCAGCTAATGAGTTGTTCAGGATTTCATACTTCGGTGGCAGAGCCAAAGGTTCCAGCATGAAATGTGGGTAACTTCTTTACTAATTTATTTTATTGGAAAAAATGAGCCATAAAACATTAAATTAACTTGCCATAACAAAGTGTCACAAATGGGTGGCTTAAAACAACAGCAGCTTTTTTCTCACAGTGCCAGACGCCCAAAGTCTGACATCAAGGTGTCAGCAGCGTCGGCTCTTTCTGGAGCCCCAGGAGGAGGGTCTGTGCCAGCCTCTCTCCTGGCCTCTGGCCGCACCGGCAGCCCTGTCGTGCCTTCATCCTCCTGTGGCCGCCTTCCCCGTGTGCGTACGTGACTGTCAGCGAAGGACAGCAGCCCCCGGGTCAGGGCCCACCCTAATCCAATGAGACCTCACTTTCACCTGGCTAATTACCTCTGCCAAGACCCCATGCCCAGTAAGTTCCCGTTCTGAAGTTCCAGGTGGACAAGAATTTTGGGCAGGACACTGTTCGATGCAGTAAACGGTGTGTGTTCCTCTCCGCCTCTTATGTGCATTTGCTTACACCCACATCACAGCCGTAAGTAAGTGTTAAATGTGTCAAACGAAGTCGAAGAGTCTGGAGGCTGAGCCAGAGACGAGTGACAGAGATTCCTTTCAGAGCCTTAGCATTTGCAAGCAGAAACACAGCATGCAAGGGAGAGAAGAGAGGAGAATTCTTACAGTAAAAGGCACCTTCCTGAGAATTATTCGTCCTGCATTCTCAGCCTTAGGATTGGTTCCGGATGGTTATCAGCCACGATGACCGACGACGCCAGGTGGTCCGGAAGGTGGACACCAGGAGGTGTGGTCACGCTCAGTGGTCTGGATGATGGTCGTCAGGGGTTGTACGTGTGAGACCTTCAGGAGACAGCTAGAAGCTTACCTGCAGGCAAACGGCTTTGTAATATCGTAATATAGACTATATTAAACAACTTTGGGAAATGACATCTGTGTATGATTTTTCTAACGAGAACGTGATGTTACTTTTCAAGTTTCTTTCATGTGGGTCATGTGTAAAAATGTTGTTCATGCAGATCGTGGATATTCTGGTTAAGTTTATTCCCAAGCACTTTATTGGTTTTGTTGCTATTGGTTCTTTTCTTTGATTGTGTCTTTAAATTACTCTTTGTATATATAAAAGATATTTATTTCTGCATATTCAACTGTAAAGCATGTTTATTTTAACCAGTGAACTGAAAACAAGTGTTTTAGTTTTAAAGATGTTGATGATACTGTAATCTGTATCACATTAAATTTATAAACAACTTTGTGAATTGATATCTTACTGTGTTTTTTTATGCAAGAATACTATGTTGCTTTCCAGTTGTTGGAGTGTCTTTCATTGGGCATCATGTTAACATGTTGTGCATATAGATGTTGCACATTCTTGTTAACGTTCGTCTTAGGTATTGTATCTGTTTTGTTGTTATTGCTTCTTTTCTTTGATGAGATCTCTTTTTTTCTTGTTTTGTAAACTTATTTTCTGGAAAATAAATTGAGTCACAGGCATTTCCAAATTTATCCCCAGAAATTGCATTCCCACAAAAATTTGTTTCAAAATTCATTAAGAAATTGTGAGCACACACATACTACAACTGTGTTATCTTCAGTTTGTTTTATGTTCGATCTCATTTCTTTTTTTCTTTTATGATTCTAATCTTTTTTCTCTTTTTTTATTGTTGTTCAAGTAAAGTTGTCTCCATTTTCCCCCCATGATTATATCTTTAACTCACTGTCTCTGCATACATCTAAAGGATATTTATTTCTGCATGTTATTCCATCTCCCTGAAAGAAATGATATTATTTGTATTAGTTGCTTTTCATGATTATCAAGGTAAATAAGGTATCATAGAATAATAAAATTGTGTAACTTTAGCTATGTAAAAACGTAAATATAGATACAACTTGGAAGAAAACTTGAAGAAGTGAGGAAATGTGAGGAGTTAGAAAAATTTTGTGGGTGGCAAGTTCATTAATGATTCAATAAAACAGGAACAGGAGACTTATTTTTAAGTGAGTCCAGGGCTTGGACCCCTGGTCTTGTAGAAAGCAGAAGTGTTTTGTAGGTGAAATGGCGCCCCCTGGAGGTTACCCGAGGAACTCACGATACGCGAATGTGCACATTTTCGATAAGGGAGATTTTAGCTGGTGAATTTTGGGAAAGCCGTCATCCTCGGACTCCTGCAGCGCTTCACCGCCGTGACTCAGTCTCCCCGGTTGTTCGGTCCCTTCCGCCTGCTGCGCGTGGGCAGGTGTCCACACAGCCTGGACGCTTCCACCGCGTCTGGGCCGGATGCCGGGCCCTTCGCTGCCACGCAGGTCCCGGCGTCCACGCCGCTTCTTCAGAGACGGGCTCTTCCCGGTCACTCATGCTTCTGCCTGCGCGTCCTGTTCTCTCTCTCCACAGCAGCTGCCGCCATGTAAACCAAAGTATCTATTTCCTCATCTCTGTGAGCAGCGGCCCCGCGAAGGCACGTGGGTCCCTGTCTGTCACCAGTGTGCGTCCCGCAGTGCGCACGAGTTGCCGGTCCCCGGGCCTGACACCAGTAAGCGCTTCACACGCACGTAACCACCGAGTGAACCCACCGAGTGAACGCGCTCCCTTCTCGGGAGGGTGCGCCCTCGGGTCCCCGTCCTCCGCGCCCGGCTGGGCTCGGTCTCCCTGCGCTTCTGACGGACCTGTGGGTCGGGTCCCGCCCTGGAGCCCTTCTCAGACCCAGCCTGTCCCCACCTTGGCCGGTCCTCTGTCTTCCCTCCCCGCGGCCCCCGGATGGGGATGGGGACGCGCGGGGCGCAGGCCTCGCGACGCAGCCGTGATGTCTGCCCCGGGAACTTTGAGAACTTCGGGAAGGAGGAGCGACCGGGACGCTGCCCGGTGAGGGACTAAGGGGCCGGTTGGGCTGCGATCCCGGCGGGTTGGGGTTTGGGGGCGAAGCCCGGGTGAGAGCAGGAAGGGCAGCGCGTGTCTGGAAAGACTGGACCCTGGTGCTCGGTGCTGACAAGCCGCGGGTACGGAGAGGGTGGACCGGAGCCGCCTGGGGGCGGTTTGGAGGGGGAAGGGCCCGCGAGGTATTTGGTGGAAGGGAGAGAACGGAGGTTTGGGGATGGGACCTGCGGGTGGGCGGAGGTGCCGGAGATCGTGAGAGACCCCTGGAGGGGCTGTGGGGAGAGCCATGGGGTGGGAGATGGGACAGGGGGCCGCGCGCTCGCACAGCTTTGGGGGTCCCTGTCCCCCATGGGAAGGAGGAGAGTGGAGTGGAGCGGCCTCACCGCGAACGACTCTGGGCCCCAGGCCCCCAGCCTCTCACGGGCGAGCGGGGTGCAGGAGGGGGGTTCGCGGAGCCGGAGCGGGCTGAGGCTTCACATGCACGCGCTCTCCAAGGTCGCCTCTCTCTTTCCTGGTTATGAAAAGAAGAAACGACGGGAAAACGGGCGACCGGAGAGCGCGGTGAAGGTGCGAAGGACCTATCCCATTTTCCGCCGTGCGAGGACAAGGAGCGGGTAGCGTTGCGTGGATCCCACGTGCCGACGCGGAGGCTCCGGACGCCTGAGCCAGGGACCCACGCCCACGGGCGGCCTCCGGGCAGCAGGCTCATTACACTTGCGCTTTTCTCTCCGGACCTTCCTTTGGCTGCTCGGTTGCCAGTAGGGAGGGTCAGCGTTCATACATCGGAAACGTCCCTGGTGGGAGAAACGTCCCTGTCCGAGCGCACGCCGCCGCAGGGGACGCTTGGGGCTCACTGTGTGCTCGGCCGGGGGAAGGGCCGAGATAGAGTTCGGGGACAGTTCTGGTCCGATCAAGTGACATGATTGACGGAAAGGGTCTTCTTTGCTGTAGCCACGGTGACCAGTTCTCCCTGAAGACCAAAGTCAACGTTGATACTGTAACCAAACTGGGCGGGTCCCGCATGGGCTTGAGAAGTCAGGTAGAAGGTGTCGGAGGCTTCTTACGTTTCCCTTCGGTCGTTAAACTCGAACCTTTCTTGCCCGGAGCTGCTGCATCTGGGAGTCCTCGGAGCTGGTGCTGGTCTGCGACTCGTCGTTACCGCGTAACTGGGGCCGCGGCGCCGGCTGCCTTCGCCTTATTTCCCAGCGGTGAGCGACGTGGAGACGAGACGCCGCTTTTCCCGGGGGCTGCAGTTTCCAGTCCCAGTGTAACTGCTTTAGGAGGAGTCGCTCCGTTGCGGCTCCGTTTCTGCCGGAGTTTCCCCAAGTGTAATGGGTTCAAGCAGGACGGCTGGAAGGGGGCCGGGGGCAGCCCCTGAACTGTGGGGTGCGGGCTGCAGGGTCCCTCCGGGGCCCCCGCCGCCTCTCTGGCCCACGCGGCCCTTGTTCACCTGTAGGGGTCGTGGCCTCTCCCGGCGCCCAGGACAGGTCTGTCCTACCTGGAAGCCACCAGAGAAGGTGCCTGTGGCTTCCCGTGGCACCCTTTTGCTGAGATGGTTTAAGTGGCTGCAGCAGCCCCGCAGGAGGGCGGCGTCTCCTGGGACCTGGGGCGCTGGAGGGAGCATCAGTCTGCAGAGGGCCAGCAGAGGTCGGCTGGGTGAGGAAAACCGGGTTGTTGTTTTTTTAGGTTTTTGTGTATATGGTGTAAGGGAGCCTTTGGGTGAGGGTTAGGCTGATGGAACACAGACAGGGTTTTTTGTGTTTTGCCGCAAATTATAGAGGAACTGGAAATACTTGACACTATTGGTAAACTTTGTGAAACATTAAAATTTTTGTGCTATAAATAAATATTTCTGTAGAAGTGATTGAATTTGTTTATAAATGTCAACAGAGAACTCACAATTTCTTACTCTTAGCTTCAATGGAAAATTAAGATTTAAAAAAGTTAAGAATAATTAAAGGTACAGCAAAAAGCAGCAGAGAAAACAACAGTGTTTTCTCTTTTTTTTCTTTTTTAATTTATTTTTAGAGAGGGAAGGGAGGGAGAAAGAGAGAGAGAGAGAGAAACATGAATGTGCGGTTGCTAGGGGCCATGGCCTGCAACCCAGGCATGTGCCCTGGCTGGGAATCGAACCTGCAACACTTTGGTTTGCAGCCTGTGCTCAATCCACTGAGCTACACCAGCCAGGGCAGAACGGTGTTTTCAAGAAAAACAAGGTATGTTGTGACTGAATAAAATGGTAGGAGGCCTGGGCTTGTGTTTCTTTGAAGAGAAGGGGAATTCAGAAAAAGGGAATTAGTTTTGTCCTAAGAGAGGCTGGTTGCTCTAGAGTGAGACAGAGGGAAAGCAGGACCACAGCGGAGTGTGAAAAGGAAAGTGGCAGAAGATCTGTGGAGGGAAACGCAGAGAGGGGAAGTTTTTTATATGGCAAAGCTGAACGTGATGGGAACACATTTCATTAAGTAAATGGGTGCAAATGTGAAAGGTCAGCTGATGTAGAAGCGCAGTTTGGTTCTGTTTCACTTTGTTAGGAGGACGAAGTTTCCCTGTGTCGTGCCGCACCAGATGAGATGGTGTGAAACATTTTCTGCCCGTAAAGCACAGATACGATGTTTCCTTGAAACATGTTTCCGTTTCCCATTGTTTTAATCAGGTCTTTGATGACTCAGGAAGACAATCGTGTCGGTCCTAAGAACCAAAGACGAGACAACCACATGTGGGCCCAGAGCCGATATGGCTGGACCCTGCTCTCCCAGGGGAGACCCCTCCCAGCACTCACAGGACTCAGAGCAGCAGTGACTGGACCCCCCACCCTCACGCACAGGACTCGGCGCTGACATCCCAGCACCCCCAATCTCTCAGGCTTGACCCCTCCACATAGTCCCATGAACCGATGTGACAGGACCCCTGCTCTTTCAGGGGGAGCCCCTCCCCCCATCACAGGGCTCCGATACGAGGTGGTGTCAGGGCTCCATACCCTCTCTGGTGAGACCCCTCCTCCCACTCAGAGAACCCAGAGCTGATGGGACAGGTCCCTCTGTGCTGGCAGAGTGGACCTGCTGGCTCTCAGACGCCCACTGCCTGGAAATGCTCTGCTCTGCTGCCATCTAGTGCACACCCTGGGGATGGCACCTATTTACTCAGCAGCTGCTCGGACCGTTTGGCGAGGACGCTTTGGATCCTCAGGGCACCTCACTCCATTCCCCTCCCCCCCCCAGCAGGTCTTACATGCCCATCCTTGTTGGGCCCAAAGCTCAGGTGACAGGGCCCATAACTGCCGCTGGGGGGACCTTTCCCCAAACTAATGTGACAAGACCCCTGTTCTCCCAGAGAGGGACCCCTGTCCATAACCACAGAACCCAGAGCTGAAGTGACTCGACCCCTTACTCTGGCAGCCGGGCCCCTTTGCATACTCATAGTCCCTGAGCTGATGTCATGGGACCGCTGCTCTCTCTGGGGGAAACTCCGCCCCATGCCCCCTGAACCCCCTTAACTGGAGCAGATGTGACACCACCCCTGTTCTCTCTGATGAGACCCCTCCCAGCACTCGGACGATGCAAGCTGTGACCACAGGACCCCACTCTCCCAGGTGGGCTCCCCACTCACACACAGGACCCAGACCTGGTGTCACAGGCCTCGCTGTTCTCTTAGGAGGGACCCCTGGCCGTACCGATAAGACCCTGTGCTGAAGCAACACAGCTCCTCACTCTCTGGTAGGACCGACACCTTCTTACAGCCACAGGAGCAAAAGCTGCAGCTGTCGTGCCCTCTACTGTCTCCAGTGTGACCCAGCCCCCGAGTCACAGCATCCAGAGCCTATGTGACAGGACCCCCTGCGCTCCCTGGGAGGGACCCTGCACACACTCGGGGGCCCCAGAGCCAAGGGGACGGGAACCACTCTTCTCCCTGGTGGGACAGTTTTCCAGACGCACAGGGGACAGAGCCTGTGTGACGGGCTCCCTACTCTGTCAGGTGGGAGCCCTTCCCACGTCCACGGGTCTCGGCTGTCATGCAGGACGCCTGTCTTTCCCAGGTCTGGGCCCTCTTCACTGTGACAGGACCCCACTCCTCGCAGGGAGAGGCACCTTCCCACACACTCAGGACCCAGAGTTCAGATGGCAGGGCCCCCTACTTTCTCAGTGAGGGGCCCACCCCACATCCACAGGACCCCAAGGTGATGAGACAGCACCCCAGACTATCTCTTGTTGGACCCCCACACACTCTCTGGGACCCTGGCTGATGTCAGAAGACCAGGTGTCCTCTCGGGTGGGGCCTCTCCTCCTGCTCACAACACCCAGTGCTGACTCGGAACCACAGCTTCCTCTTCCTGGCGAGGTTTTCTTCCTGCAATTCTGGGACCCAGGGCTGAAGTGACAGCACCCCCAGCTCTCTCTGCAAAGCCCCTGTTCCCGCACCCACAGCGCACAGGCGATGGGACAGGACGCGTCACACCCACAGGCGGGGATGTTCCCCGAAGTCACAGGGCCGGTGTGGCCGAGCCCTGTGCTCTTGGAGGGGGGCTGTCTTCAGCCTCCCAGGACCCACAGCTGAAGTGACAGGACCCCCTGCTCTCTCAAGTCAGACCCCTCCCTACAGTCACCGGGATCAAAGGTGAAGGGTCAGGACACTTGCATTTCACAGGGAGGGGCCTTTCTCAACCCTCACAGGACGCAGGTGTGCAGTGACAGGACACTCCCGTCTCTCCTGTAGTCCTCTCCACACTCAAGTGGCCCAGGCCTGAGGTCACAGGACCCTTACACTCTCAGGTGGGACCCCTCTCCTTGCTTATAAGACCCAGAGCTGACTTGACACGACCTCTTATGCTCTCTGGTGAGGACCCAGAGCTCATGTTATGGGGCTCCATCCTCTCTTAGGAAATAGTACTTCTCCCAGCAGTCAGAGGACCCAGGACTGACTTGTCAGGACCCCTTTTTAACACTCTAATACACACCTCCATCTAGGGAGCATTTTTGGAATAGCATCTGAGTTGAGGCCAGCAGGAAATGCTACTTTTGTTGCCGCCTTGTGGACATATTGGGAACAGCACCTTTTTCATAGCATCTGCTCGTATCATTTTGCAAGGTCACTTTGAAGCCCCTCTGACCCTCGCGCCATCACAGCCTCAGTACATTGTATGTGCCCACGTTTCCGTTCTACGTCTAACGCTGTTCTGCACGTGGGGTTCCTGACTCTCTCATGTGAGTGAGGTTCCCATGCCTGTGCATATCTCAAAATAGGTTGTTTCATTTCCTGATCTGTGTTATACCTGTTGGATTATTAGACGAGCCCAAAGATTCTTGAGGCTAGAGGAAGGATTGTTTCTCCACCACATAAGCAAACAGTCAGATATTTAAGAGGAGGTGAATTTGGGGAGTACATGTTCGTAACCATTTACTTAAGTAAGATTTAACAATTTAACTGGAGTAACTTCTTCTCAAAACTGAGTGATTATGTTGATGAAGCATGGAACAATGTACTAATGTAGCTTGTTGATATAAAACTTCTATGTAAAGTTTCAGAGGTGGTCATGAAGAGGGCCAACATTTTGCACTTGGCACATTGATTTTTAAACTGGGTGTTAGGAAAGGGAAGACTGGGAAATTACGTAGGATTGTCATCTCATTTATTCCTGAGAGATTTAGTTTCCAACACTGGGTTTAGGAAGAGAGCTTCAGCACAATCACCTCAGCTTTAGACAGTAAGACTTCCTAGGAAGAGCTTGTCGATCCTCTTACCTTACTCCCTGTGTCTTAGAGGTTTGGGGAGATAAAAAAATCTCATCACAAGTGGTGAATGTGTGTGTGTGCTCCTTTTCCCACTGAAGATGCATGAACATAAGCAACATTTTCAGCCCCTTTGGCTTTGTCACTTCAAGAAACATACAAGCACAGCTGCAGGGCAACAAAAGGTTTGTGGTGTGTGTGGAGATGTTGCTGTGAGTGATGGAACATGTCCAAAGTGGATTGTGAAGTTTCATGATGGAGATTTCTCACATGCAGTTGCCGCTCGGGTAGGCAGACCTGTGGCAGGGGAGAGCCATGGAGGGGAGACATTCACTGAGGACAGACCATGTAATGGCACGTGGGAGACACGTGACCTACTCAATGGATCGAGATCGAGCATCAAGAATTCTTTGCACCAGCACAGTGCCATTCATTGCTTTGATGCTGTGTTCCACAGAAGTTAAATGGGGTGCTGGTGGGCCCTTTTTGACTGCATTTCTGCAAGCCGTTCTCCACCAAAACCTAAGGAAAACATTCTGCTTCCAAGACAAATTTTGAGAGGGGATGCACTGTTGATATGTTAGAATAACGTGGAACAGGAGAGTTGAGGGAAAGAAAGGAGCCACCACCAGCAGCCCCTCCAAAGGGTGGTCTTCATCCAAAGGAGGTGATGTTGTGTATGTGGTGGATTCCCGAGGGTGTTGTGCAGTGGAAACTCCTTGCAGAAACCTAGTGGATTACTTCCATCAGAGCAACTGAAAGCTGCCTGTGGGAAAGTGTTCAGAATTTGTCAGCAGAAGACGCAGAAGGTGCATGAGCATTTAGTTCAGTCTTTCCGAATTTCTCTTATTGGAGAGAGAATTCCATTCCCTGGGAGACTGCAGAAGGCACCTGGAAGAGTTCTCTGCTCCGAAAGAGAACAATGCTGTGGGATGATGGAATGAATGGTGAAGTTGCCTGAAAAGTGGCAGAGGGCAGTGGAACAAAGTGGTGACTGCACTGTCCAGTCATTGTTCAGTCACGTTTTTTGGGGAAAAGGAAAAGTGTGCCTGTCATGGCACCTGATGGTAAAAAGTGAACTAACCTTTCTGCCAAGCCAGTAAGTGGTTTGGTGTGTTCCAAGTGTCGGTCTCTGCTGCCATCTTGTGGTAATTGTGGGGAATGATGCCTCAGTACAGGTCAGCAGTGAAAGTGGTTGATTTCAGTGGAATATAAATGACTTTTGATGGCAGGGGTTTTCACAAGTACATTTGAAAACGTGTAAATGTCAGGGCTGTCCATTTACCTTGTCACTGGTTTCCAGATTAACGGCCAGAAGAGCAATTAGTATGTTTTGTGTGACATTTCTTGGATCTGGCTGTGTAGTGTGATGGAGTCGGGTGTCTACAATTTCCAGGTGTGCTTGAGAATTGTAATTTGCTTTGTTGCAGCTTTCTTAAACAACACGGAGGTAAAATTCATTTAAAGTTCTCCACCAAGAGTTAAAAGAAAGTAAAGTAAAACACAAGCACCCTCATTTTATGTATGTGCCCCTACAGACATGTTTATGGGCTCATTTCCTCAGCTTTGCCTAAATTGACTTTACTATTTTAGGTTCATTGTACCCGTAAAAAGCAAAGGAACCTTTTTGTGAGGGCAATGCTAACAATGTGTTTCCAACTGTCGGTCTCTGCTGCCATCTGGTGGTCATTTTTGAGAATGACACCCAGTTCAGGTCTGCAGGAAAAGTGGTTGATTTCCGTGGAATATGAACGGCTTTTGATGGCAGTGGTATTTACAAGATCATTAGAAAATGTCTAAATATCAGCACTGTCCAGTTACCTTGTGACTGGTTTGCAGGTTAAGGGCAAAAGGAGCGATGAGTGCGTCTCATGTGACGTTTCTTGGAACCAGCTTTGTTGTGTAATAAAGTCAGGCTTTGATGAGTTGCAGGTGTGCCTGAAAATCTTTTGTAATTTGTGTTGTCTCTTGCAGCTTCCTTAAACAATGAGAAAAGTAAACTTTATTCCATTTTCTTTACCATGGTGTAAAATACAAAATAAAATGCATAAATAAAATAAAAGTGTCACCGTTTTGTGTATGTGGCCTTAGGGATATGTCTTGGGGCTATTTTTCTCTTTTTTGTCCGGATGTCTTTTACTATTTTAGTTTCCTCACATGGGGCAAAAACTGGTACATTTCTAGTTTCTGTTTCTAACGTGTATTTCTGCGTGAAAATTTCTTTCTGAAGTTTCAGTGTGTAGTATGTTAAGCATATTTCAGTTAAAGTTACTTTGTATCTCAAATGGTGATTCATTTTGGAGATTATTTAGGTGTCTGTTTCATAAATACCAAACAACAGAACTTTTCAGCCACCAACTTTCAGTGAATTCTAGCTTAAATGATATGAGAGCAAGAAACTCATTGTATATGATTTCAGTGCTGCGATGCTGGTTGAAGCTTGCTTTATACTGGGTTGGCCAAACACTCAGTTCAGTCCCTCACCATCCTCACCTTCACTCTACCGTCATGTGACTCTGGTTCACTCACTAGTCTTTAACTGTATTTGAAACCCTTTGGTTAAACTGTATCATGACAGATGTCCTATCAGCACGTGTTTAAGAAAAACTCATCAGAACTAATGAGTGTGTGGTCATTCTCATATTGGAGATGGACGAATAGAAGTAATATTTTCAGTACATTACACTGTGGCACATCAAGAGGGTTAAAATGCCAGTTAAATGGAATATAAGATTTGTGGCTTGTGGAAGAAGGTGGTGTGATGGATTGAACATGTCAGAAGTGGTTTGTGAAGTTTCTCATTGGAGATTTCTTATGTGAGGGCTCCCCACCTGTTGGATGGACAAGTCACAGTCAATAGCCATCCAGTCCAGACGTTCATCAAGGACAGAACCCAGTATGCCACGCGGGAGACAGGCGACGTACTCAAAAAAACCAAATGAAGCATCAAAAATCATTTCCACCAGTATGGTTACATTAATTGCTTTGATGTTTGGGTTCACAGAAGTTAAGGGGGGAGGAGGAGGGATCCCTGCCTGACCACATTTCCACATCAGATTGTCTGCTGATACACAAGGAAAATGTTGTATTACCAAGACAAACTGTGGAAAGGGGGATGAATCATTGATATTTGACACCAATGTGGATTGGGAGAGATCGTGGGCACATGAAAGGAACCACCAGCAGCCACTCCAAAGTGTGGTCTGCACCCAAAGGAGGTGATGCTGTGGACATGGTGGGATCACTGGGGCATCCTGTAGTAGGAGCCGCTCACCGGAAACCAGGCAGTTACTTCCACAGTACTGCTCCCCATTGGACCAACGGAACTGTCCCAGGGAAAGAGTCCTGAATTTGTCAGCAGAAGACGCGTAACTGTCCATCAGGAGAAGGCGAGAGAGCACGTTTCTCTTTGGTGACCAGGGGAAAACAGCTCCAGCCTGGCTGGTCAGTCCCGATTCGTCTGCAGTACTCATAAGACGTTGTATCCTCAGACTGCCAGGTATTTCAGCCTTTCCTAAATTCTCTTAGTGGAGAGAAATTTCTGGTCCCTGGAAGACTTCAAAAGGCACCTGGAAGAGTTCTGTGCCCCAAAAGATAACAATGTTGTGGGCAGATGGAATCGTGAAGTTGGTCGAACGATAGCAGAGGACAGTGGAAGTAAACAATGAAACTGCTGTGCAGTCATATTGTTGAGGAAAATGAAAAATGTGCCTGTCATTGCATCTTAGTGGAAAGCTGGGAGGAACCTTGTGGCCAAGCCCATAGTACACTATGTGTTCCAAGCTTTGGTCTTTTCTGCCATCTCGTGGCCATTTTGGGGAATGACATGTTAGTTTAGGGCAGCAGGGAAGTATCTACGACTTTTTTTTTAAATATATTTTATTGATTATGCTATTACAGTTGTCCCATTTCCCCCTTCACTCCCCTCCCCCCTGTGCCCCCTCTCCCACCCACCTTCCCCCCCTTTAGTCCATGTCCATATGTAATACTTATGAGTTCTTTAGCTTCTACATTTCCCGTACTATTCTTGCCCTCCCCCTATCTATTTTCAACCTACATTCTATGCTACTTATTCTCTATACCTTTTCCCCCTCTCTCCTCCTCCCACCCCTACTGCTAGCCCCCCCTTGTGCCCTCTATTTCTGTGGTTCTGTTCCTATTCTAGTTGTTTACTTAGTTTCTTTTGGTTTTGCTTTAGGTGTGGTTGTTAATAATTGTGAGTTTGCTGTCCTTTTACTATACATGTCTTTTCTTTATCTTCTTTTCTTAGATAAGTCCCTTTAGCATTTCATAAAGTAAGGGCTTGGTGATGATGAACTCCTTTAATTTGACCTTATCTGAAAAGCACTTTATCTTCTCTTCCATTCTAAATGAGAACTTTGCTGGATAGAGCAATCTGGGATGTAGGTCCTTGTCTTTCATGACTTGGAATATTCCTTTCCAGCCCCTTCTTGCCTGTAAGGTCTCTTTGGAGAAATCAGCTGACAGTCTGATGGGAACTCCTTTGTAGGTTACTGTCCCCTTATCTCTTGCTGCTTCTAGGATTCTCTCCTTCATTTTTACCTTGGCTAATGTAATTATGATGTGCCTTGGTGTGTTTCTTCTTGGGTCCAACTTCTTTGGGGCTCTCTGCGCTCCTTGGATTTCTTGGAAGACTGTTCCCTTTGCCAGTTTGGGGAAGTTCTCCTTTATTATTTGTTCAAATAACTTTTCCACTTGTTGGTCTTCCCCTTCTGGTACCCCTATAATTCGGATGTTGGAACGTTTAAAGGTGTCCTCGATGGTCTTAAGCTTTTCTTCGATTTTTTGAATTCTTATTTCATCATGCTCTCCTGCTTGGTTGATTCTATCTTCCTTCTGGTCCACTGTATTGTTTTGAGATTCAGATTCCTTCCTTTCACAATTGGCTCTTCTCCGTGTGTCTTCCTGCATCCCTTTTATGGTAATCTGCATTTTTTCATGTAATTTGGATCCAAAAATCCACCAGTTCCGTGAGCTTCCTGATCACCAGTGTTTTGAACTGTGCATCTGAGATTGGCTATTTCTTGGTCACTCAAAAGGATGAGTCCTGGGGGTCTGATCTTTTCTGCTGGAAACATATCTTACGTCTTTCCCCGTCTCTCCTATTATTTTACTTATTTATTTATTTTTTCTCCGGTCTGGTCGCTCTTGTTACGGTGGGGGGCGGAGCCTTAGGTGTTCACCGGTGCTGGGCACCTCAGTCGCTAGCTTGTGACGTTATATGTGGGGGCAGGGGCGGGAGTGGGGACAGGAGGGATCAATGGCGGCCCTTCCGTTCTCCTGGAGTCAGACACTTCCCTGGGCTTCTGGGCTGTGAGCTCTGCCCTGATCCCCAGTCGCTGCCCCACTGATTCCCCCAGCCGCTGCTTGCGTACTCAGGGATCACCGCTACACCGCTGCGCTCGCTCCTGCGTCCCGGATTGCTGTCACGCCGATTCTGCGCCAAATTTCCCCCGACCTACACGCGCCTGCGACCCGCGCCAGCCCCACGCCTGCTCGCTCGGCTCGTAGTCCCCGTCCCCTACCAGTCTGGATGTACGGGTCTACTTCAACTTCTAGGCTGTCCGACTTCCATTTAGATAAATCCTCTGACAGTTCTGATATTATGACTGCAAATCATTGTTGTAAATTATTGTGGTTCTGTTCTTGGTTGTGCGAGGAAGTACGGTGCACCCACCTATTCCTCCATCTTGCTGGAAGTCCTCGTATCTACGACTTTTGATGGGAGTGGTATTTACAATGATGGGAGTGCATTCGAAAACATCTAAATGTCAGGACTATACAGTTACCTCATGATCGGTCTCCAGAGTAATGGCCAAGGGAGCAATAAGCATGTTTTATGTGACATTTCGTGGAAGTGGCTTTGTAGCATAATAGAGGCAGGGTTTTACAAGTGCCAAGTGTGCGTGAAAGTCATTTGTAATGTGCTTTGTCTGTTGCAGCTTCCTTAAACAATGCAAAGGTAAAACTTATATATAGTGGTTCTACAAGAGATACAAAAAAGTAAAGGAAAATACAAGCACCATCATTGTATGTACCTGCCCTTCAGGATGCGTCTATGGGCTCGTTTCCTCCACTTTGCCTGGACTTTGTTTACCATGTTGGGTTCCTCGTATGGTTGCAAAACTTGTGCATCTCTAACTTTGTTTCTGACCTGTGTTCAAGGGTGAAGATTTCTCTCTCAAGTTTTGGTACAGAGCATCTTTACCATCATTTAGGTCCAGTTATTCTGTAATTGAAACGTGATTCATTCTGGAGCTTCTGTAGGAGTCTATTCCAGAAGTCCTGAACCACAAAACTTTCTCCTCACCTATTCTTGGTGAATGGTAGCTGAAGTGCTATGAGAGCAAAAAACATATTATATAGGATTTCGAGGCTGCAATGCTGTTTGAAACTTGCCTCAAATCGGTCTGGTAAAAATGTCAATTCAGCCCCCAACCCTCTCCCACCGCTGCCCCATCACCTCGCTCTGGTCCCACATACTTGCCTTTAACATCCTTTGAAACCAGTTTGTTAGACTGCTTTATGACAGCTGTCATACCTGCCTGAGTTTAAAAAAAATGTGAACACAACTGGTGAATGTGTGTGTAGCCATTTTCCCACTGAAGATGCATGAACATAAGCAACATTTGCAGCCCTTTAGGCTTTGTCATTTCAGGAAAGGTAAAAGTGCAAATATAAGGCAAGAAAAAGGTTTGTGGTATGTGTGGAGATGTTGCTGTGAGTGATGGAACGTGTCCAAAGTGGATTGCAAAGTTTCGTTCTGGAGATTTCTCGTGTGCAGTTGTCCTATGGATCTGGCAGGCCAGTTGCAGGGGAGATCCTTCGTGGGAAGATGCTAAATGAACACAGACCACGTTATGGCATGTGGGAGACAGGCAACATACTCAAAGTATCCTATAGCATTGAAAATCATTTGCACCAGCACAGTTAGGTTAGTTACCTGGACATCTGGGTTCCACAGAAGTTAAGCAGGTGCAAGGGGGGACCCATCTTGACCGCACATCCACACGTGGTTCTTTACTGAAACGTAAGGAAAACATTGCATTTTCAAAATGAGTTGTGAGGGGAGGATGAACTGTTGGTATATTAGAATAATGTGGAACGAGAGAGATTGAGGGCCAGCGAAGGAACCACCACCAGCCACCTCCAAAGTGCATTCTTCATCCAAAAGAGGTGATGTGTATGTTGTGGATTGGGGAAGGAGTCCTGCAGAAGGAGCTCTTTGTGGAAACCCAGGGGGTTACTCCCAGCAAGTACTGCTCCCAGTCAGACCAGCTGGAAAGCACCGCCTGAGGGAAAGAGTCTGGAATTTGTCAGCAGAAGACAGGATAAGGGGAGAGCACACATTTCTGTTTGGCGACCAGGGGGAAACGATCCAGCCTGGCTGCGCAGCTGTGATTCATCCACAGTGCTCACCAGGCCTTGCACCTCCCATAGCCATGTAGTTCAGTATTCCGAGTTTCTCTCGGTGGGGAGAAATTCCCATTCCCTGGAAGACTGCAGAAGGCACCTGGAAGAGTTCTCTGCTCCAAAAGATAAAGTTGTGGGACCATGGAATGGTGAAATTACCTGAAAGGCTGCACAGGGCAGTGGAAAAAAAATGGTGTTAACGTTGTTCAGTCACCGTGTTTGAGGGAAAATGAAAAGTGTGCCTGTCATAGCATCTCAGAGTAAAAAGCAAAGGAACCTTTCAGCCAAGCCATTAGGTCTCAGTTTTATGCTGTCTGTGCAAAGAGAGAGGCATTGTTTCAGATCTAGGGAGCAAAGTGATGTGCGGTGTCCATTCTCCTGGACTCTTCACTGAATTCCACCCAGAGCAGGGCTTCTCATTCCCAGCACTGCTAAGCAGCATAGGTAGCAAACCAAGGTGGGGAGGGGGAGGGGGACACATCCCACCCAGTAATTCAGCAGTCCTAAGCAGGGTCAGGTAAGGTTTTCAGAGGTTCCAAGGTCACAAGAGAGACCAGGATGAGCGCACCAGCAGCTGGAGGGGAGCCTTTGAAATTCTATGTACCATTTTCTCTATTGGGAAAGGAAGCCTTTGAAACTGTGTGTTAATCCCAAGGTCGGGAGAAGGACTGGGAGAAGGGCTGCAGAGGGGAAGCCTGGAGGCTCGCTGCAAACATGAAAGCCCTGAAACCCCAGCAGGTGGGGCACTCAGACTAGCTGGGTGCAAGCTAGCAGGTTCCTGTCAAGTGCATGTCACAAATAAACCTGTTAACTCACTTTCACTGTACCTGTTGTCCCTTGCCTGAACCCATTCTTTCAGGCAGGACAAGAACTGAGGAGGGGAAGCCCCCTAACTCCCCTAACTTGGGTCTTCCCAGTAATAGTACTGCTGACCTTTTCAGTCAATAATTTTTCCTCCTGGTTTTTTTTTTTTCTGCATTGTAGGTGCTTGTTAGCATCTATTACCTCTATTCACTGCTTGCCAGTTATATCCTCCCTCACCTGCACCCTCACAACAATCTGAAATGTGTCCCTGCTTTACCTAATGTCCCCCTGGGGGCAAAATCACTGTGCTTGAGAAACACTGACCTAGGCCGTTTGTGGAACCTCAGTGATCTGGCGCTGGTATGCAGTATTTTTATTATCACTCAGTTTATTTCTAACTCCAATTGTGTTTGTTTTGGGGAGTTATTTAGAAGTGTATTTTGTAATATACAAATAAAAGGATTTCTAGTTACCCTCTGTTTCTGATTTCTAGATTATCAGCAATGACAGTAACATACCTTATATAATTTGATTGAATTGAAATTTTTTGGAACTTGCTTTATAGCACAGTATGGTTAATTTTAAAATTTGTGTTATTTTATTTTTGCTCTTTGTAGTCCAAAATTACAACCATGGGCATTTAGAGTTGTTACGGGTGGGCACTGGTAACCAGGTTCTTGGTGATTGTGGACAAAGAATTGAGCTGAACACAGAGAGTTATAGCAGACAGACAGAGAGAGAGAGAGAGAGCAGATTTATTAAGCAATAATACACTCCACAGAGCATGGGAGTAGGCCAACCCTGAGCAGAGAGATTGACCTCAGGGGCCAGAGGAATTCAGTCCTTATGAGGGTGGATCCTTCCTGGCTAGTTTTGACGGGCTTTTATTGCGCATGTACAAATAGTTGTATTGTTTTAAAGCTACTGTGCATGTGCTCTCCCATGATTTTCCTCCATTGGCCACTGCAGAAGGAGGTTGCACAATGTTAATTTATTATAATGCTATTACAATGAAGCAGGGGTCGTGTAGCATCTTCTGTGCAGGTGCATTTATAAATCACCATGATTCAGTGCTTTTCCAGAAAGCATGAACAGCCCATCTTAGAACAGGGTCTCTGTCCTGTATGGATGTCCTTTATCTCAGCCCTGGGGCACCTCCGGAGTTTCCTCCTTCCTGACTATCTCCCCCCTCAGAGTTTTACAAATGATACTGACAAAGAAAACAAACAGCCCTGGCTGGCATGGGTCAGTGGATTGAGCACGGGCTTCGAACCAAAGCATCGCAGGTTTGATTCCCAGCCAGGGCACGTGCCTGGGTTGCAGGCCATGACCCCCAGCAACCGCTCATTGATGTTTCTCTCTCTCTCTCCCTCTCCCTCCCCTCCCTCTCTAAAAATAAATAAAATGAAATCTTAAAAAAAAGAAAAAGAAAACAAACAACAAAATACCAAGACACCCAAGTGAGATGCTTGGCAGAGAGAACCCACAGTCAGGGGCATTGGCAGGGGCAGGGCTTGGAGCCAGGGCTCAGGGGCTGGGTGGCTCCTCACAGGCTCCTGGCTGACAGTCAGCTTCATCCCACCCCAAGACCCAGAGTCCAGTCAGGCAAGGAGCACCGATCCTGCCAGCAGGGGCCCGAACACCTCACAGCCCTGATCTCAGGTGCTCCACTCTCAGGAGGAGGCTGCAGTGGCCGTGAGAGGCTGTGCCAAGACTGCAGACCCGCAGGCCCTGAGTCTGGCTGTCAGCCCTACAGGGCTGGGAGTGGAGCCAGAAGTCAGGCCTGGAGTGTCCTCTGCTGCCAGTGCCCCTACCACCGCCACTACCTTCCTGTCACAGCCCCTCTGACTGTGTTTCCAAGGGGAGCAAAGTTCTCCATCCTGAGCCAGGCCTGTGCAGTCTTCAGGAGAGTCCAGCTGGAATGCCCAACAGCCCCAGGTGAGACCCTGACATCTGCCTGTCACCTTGGGGGCAGAGCTGGGTTTACTGCTCGGGATCATTTAGACAAGAGAGTTGTGTCCAGATGTGCTTTTGCATTTCCGTCACTGGAACAAGGGCACAAACTCCTGCCATTCTCTGTCTGTGTCCTGGCATCTCTGTCTTGGGATCAAAGGACACAAACTATGGCTTCATCCAGAGTGGGGAGGGCTTCCCAACTGTAACAAGCCCAGCAGTAGTGGCCTCTCAGTTCAAAAGAAACTGACTTCCGCTCTCCTACCCTCCTCCTGGTCTCTGGGACTGGACGAGTGTGATGCTGGAAGTGCAGGAGTCCCTTGCTACCAGGAGGACAAAGCAGGCCCATGAGGACAGAGCAGAAAGAAAGCTGAAGCTGTGTGCCTGGTGCTGCTGCTGGGCTGCCTGGCAGCTGGGCCTCTGCACCTGGACTGTGTGCCAGAGCCATAGTGCAGTTGTGCTCTTGAACCATGTTGCTAACATTTCCGGGCAAGTGGCTGAAGGTGTTTCTGCCTCATAGACTTGAGACCACACAGGTAAAACATGCAGCACATGCTGCTCAGTAACCTGGAACTGATAGTTCTTGGTCAGCCAAGGCCCTGAGCAGAGATCTGAGATCTGGTCTGGCTGATGTCTGGAGAAGCACCGACCACAGGGAGGCTCACGCGTCACAGTGGCTGGACTGTCACAGAAAGGATGCCTGTGCCTATCTCTGATGCCACTGTGATGGGAATTTGTGGTTTAGAGTCAGAGCCCCTCCCCTGACCCCAGAGCAGCCACATCCGGATTGTGTCATGGACTCTGCCTGCCTCACTTGTCTCCCCATTTGAGTCACTGCCCAGGCCAGAGATGGCTGCCCCTACCCTGGGACAGAGAGTCGGTTGGTGTGTCCCAGTGAGGCCCAGAGGGTTCTCATGAGCCACCTGGCTGAGGACCACAGGCCCAGGCAACACTGCGGCCCAACATAGTGACACACAAGCCACCAGTGAACACAGTTCACGGGACGTGTGCTGGCTCCTGAGGACATTGTCAGGCTGGAGACTGGGGGGTGGCTGTTGCTGTCAGTGAGTGTGTCCAGCTGTCACTGCAGAATTTAACTTGTCCCTTTGAACCATCAGTCTGCCCACAGGCACTTTCTGCAGACAGACACACGGTGCTCCACCATGGGGATCAGAGGCTGGTTGGGCTCATCCACCCAGGGCCACCCAGGGAGCAGATGAGGAGCCCCTGAGGCACCCACCTAGAAGGACCATCCTCTCCATTAAACAACCAGCTTCTGGGCAAGGGCAAGAGGCTCAGAATCCAGCAGATGTCAGGCTGCAGTCACTTCTCGGAGCCTGCACTTCAAAACAAGGATGGTGGCTTACAGCCACTGCCAGGTGGGCAAGGGGTGTGTGTGTGTAAACACCCAGCTCCCTGCACAAGGTGGTCTGAGATTGTGTGAACTATGCAAGCAAGGCTGAACCAAGAGTCTCTCTTTCTCACTTAGCTTTGAGAGCCACACACCACTTTCACAACACAGATCAGCTCGGTTGTGTGAAGGAGGGAGTGTACAAGGGCATGTGCATTTGGTGGGTACCTTGGAGGCTTGCAGCTATACTAGGAATGTGGTTTGCTGCTGAAGGGGACGGAGAGGGAACAGACCTCTCTACTCATCTTGAATCACTAAGCCTTCTGGGAGAACTCCAGGGTCTGTCCTGGTGGGGTGTCATGGTGAGCATCACGTGGCAGTCTGTGGGTTCCCCTTCCCACTATATTCAATGCCAGCCCCTCTGCCACCATTACACCAGGACTCTGCCCCTCTCCCATGGCCCATGCTGAAAGCCACAGAATATTGAGTTTATGGTGTTCTCTCTGGGCTGTGGTGGTGGGGGAGAAACAGGGAAGGGAAACAAAACCCAAGAAATACACCTTCCTTTAAAAAAGCATAAAAGAACATAATAGTGGGTATTTATTATTGAAATCCACATAGTTTATGTAGACACTCTTCTTCACAAGCCTGGCACTGGGAGGACAGAAAGGTCATCATTCCAGGTCATGGGGGTGGGTGTCCCCCTTTGGTGAACCCACCCCAGCAGGAACAGGGTGGGTCATGCTTAGGTCTCCCTCATGCAGGAGAGGGTATGATGGGGTCCTCACTAATTGCCATTTCTCTGTATTGAACTCAGCTGTGGTTCTAAGAAAAGTGTGACCTCTGGGAGCTGCTAGCACCCTTCCTTATGCTTGTGCAGATGCAGATGTTTACCCCGTTCTCACCTTCAGTCTTGCTGGACTCCCACCAGGAATTTTGTCCTCCTGGGCCATTGTGGACATTATCTGGGAAGGGGTGGCCAGGAATGAACAACATTGTGCATGTCCATTATCCCATCTGGCTTGACCTCACAAACAAAAGTTTAAAGATACAGTAAGTACTAATTTCAAGATGGTATCAGTGGTGTATTAAGCCCTGTGGGGCCCAGGAACAAGGAGAGTGCATTACAGAAGCTGTTGCATTGTGAGCTTCATGAATGACATATGCAGACTGGGTGCACCTGTCACAGGAGAAACTCGGTTCTTCTTGCCAATGCAGTGAAGGATTACAGATCAGCAAGTGTATCAGTGTGCAAGCAGGGTTTGTTAGTGATACGTTCTCATGGAAGAGGATAGGTCTTGCTGAGATGGGAGTGAAAGGCAAGAAGTTGGATGGCAAGAGCACCAGGTCCTTTGTCCTGAGGACTTATATAGTTGCTGGGATGGGGGCAAAGAAGCTGCATATTGATTAACAGGTAAAAGTTGTGTCAGCTTCCACGGGGGATGAGACCACTCAAACGTAGGTATGTGTGGGGGTTAGTAGCCCAAATCCTTATCTGGCTTCAGACCCCATTTGGTTATCTTGTAAAACAGATCTGTGACAGGAGACAGTGAAAGTTAAAGCAGTCACCCAAAGTTATCTATGGGCTCTTTCTGTAAACATTAGGGACCCTTCATAAAACATAGTGGACAGGGGCAAACAGCCAGTTTTATGGGTCCTTTCCTTGAGTGCTGTGGACCCCCTCCCATCTTCTAGGCCTTGGGATGAATAGTTTCAAAGCCTTTCTTTCCCAGATGGTGGAAATGATACCTAAAATTTCAACATGTTGGCATGGTGTTTCTGGTGATGCTGGACCATCTGGCAATAGAAATGGCCCAAGGTCAGGACTGCTGAGTTAGTGACACATGTCTTCCTCATCCTCCCTGCCTTGGCTTACCATCTATCCTAACACCAGTGTGGGCAGATGTTCCTCCCAGTGTCAGTTCTCAGCAAGGGGTGGGTGAGGGTTTTGTTTCACAGGGTATTTTCAGTACCACCTGCCTGTGTTGAGGCTCTGAGGGTGCACAAGTTCAGTGAGAGGGTGGTAATCTGGAGGAAGGCACACCCCTCACCTCATGCCTCCTTCTCAGGGCAGTTGAGTCTATGTGGGGAAAGCAATGGGGTCTGCTCAAAATCTGAGTTTGGCTACAGACCCCTCCCCTGTCCTTATCTTCCTTTGTCCAATGCTAAAGACCTGGAAGACATGGGCACTGAAGGCTGTTCAGCAGGACTTGTGATCTCAGTGATCCAGTTGCCAGATTCTGTCTGTGCTCACTCAACGTTGAATGTCAAACTGAAAGGCTGGAGTTCCCATTTCCAGTGTACAGACTAGGAATCAGGCAGAGAGAAGTTGAGAATCTTGTCTTAGGTCACACAGCTGGAGAAGACAGAGCTGAGACTCACACCCACTATGGACTGATGTGGAACCTGTGTGCTGTGCACCAGGAAATGCTGACCCTGAAGGGGCAGCAAGGAGAGTGAGGAAGACCAGGTGCCCAGATTGAGCCAGGCTCACTCCTGTGCATAAGCATACATCCCTCCCTGCCGTTCACCTGAGGCTCTGGAGGTTGTAGAAGCTAGAAGAGCCAAGAGAAGCCAAGGGAGGAGGGTAGGGAGCCTAGTAAGAGAAAAGGCACCGCTTCCCAGGAGTCCGGGGAATTCCCTTCTCTGGTGAGTCTGTCTCAAATCCCTCCCTCTGGGCAGTAACCAAAGTAGACTGAGCTCAGACTCACCCATCTGTAGGGGTTGATTTTCTGTGGCTGAGTATGAGTTCTTTGTGGCTCTTCCTAAACTCTGCTTTCAGTGATGGGGGAATGAGGGACGTGGGCTTCATATTTGTATGGAGACAAAACTTTTTTTAATATTCTTTTTTTAAAACATTTTATTTATTTACTTTTTTAAAAGATTTTATTTACTTATTTTTAGGGAGGGAAGGGAGGGAGAGAGAGAAAGAGAGAAACATCAATGTGCAGTTGCTGGGGGTTATGGCCTGCAACCCAGGAATGTACCCTGGCTGGGAATCGAACCTGGGACACTTTGGTTCCCAGCCCGCGATCAATCCACTGAGCTACGCCAGCCAGGGCTACAAAACTCTTTAGAAAAGGCCATAAAAAAACCATGAAAGAGATTGGTGCTGATATCCCCATATTACTCGTGGAACTATTTGTCCATCTCATCTCTTGTCATGAAACTGGAGGATTTGTTTAATCAGTTACTTCTGTACTTACAATCTTGGGGAAAGTAAGAGGCCATAGACTTCCTATGGCTGCTGACATGCAACTTAATGCTAATGACTCATTCAGTCAACGCGCAAACATAGGTCTTCTCCCCTGAGTGTGTCCTCTGGTGTGTGATGAGATGTGACTTCCGTGTAAAGCCTTGCCCACACTCCCTGCAAACATAGGGCTTCTCCCCAGTGTGTGTCCTCTGGTGTGTGACGAGGCCTGACTTCTGTGTAAAGCCTCGCCCACACTCCCTGCAAATATAGGGCTTCTCCCCAGTGTGTGTCCTCTGGTGTGTGATGAGATTTGACTTGCATGTAAAGCCTCGCCCACACTCCCTGCAAACATAGGGCTTCTCCCCAGAGTGTGTCCTCTGGTGTGTGATAAGACCTGACTTGTATGTAAAGCCTCGCCCACACTCCCCACAAACATAAGGATTCTCCCCAGAGTGTGTCCTCTGGTGTCTGATGAGATTTGACTTCTGTGTAAAGCCTCGCTTGCACTCCTTGCAAACATAGGGCTTCTCCCCTGAGTGTGTCCTCTGGTGTGTAAAGAGATCTGACTTCCAGGTAAAGCCTCGCTTGCACTCCCTGCAAACATAGGGCTTCTCCCCTGAGTGTGTCCTCTGGTGTCTGATGACATGTGACTTCCGTGTAAAGCCTCGCCCACACTCCCTACAAACATAGGGCTTCTCCCCTGAGTGTGTCCTCTGGTGTGCGATGAGAACTGACTTCCAGGTAAAGCCTTGCCCACACTCCCTGCAAACATAGGGCTTCTCCCCAGTGTGTGTCCTCTGGTGTGTGATGAGAACTGACTTCCAGGTAAAGCCTCGCTTGCATTCTCTGCAAACATAGGGCTTCTCCCCAGTGTGTGTCCTCTGGTGTGTGATGAGAACTGACTTGTATGTAAAGCCTCGCTTGCACTCCCTGCAAACATAGGGCTTCTCCCCAGAGTGTGTCCTCTGGTGTATGATGAGACCTGACTTGTATGTAAAGCCTCGCTTGCACTCCCTGCAAACATGGGGCTTCTCTCCTGAGTGTGTCCTCTGGTGTGTGATGAGACCTGACTTCTGTGTAAAGCCTCGCTTGCACTCCTTGCAAACATAGGGCTTCTCCCCTGAGTGTGTCCTCTGGTGTGCGATGAGACTTGGTTTCTGCGTAAAGCCTCGCTTGCACTCCCTGCAAACATAGGGCTTCTCCCCTGAGTGTGTCCTCTGGTGTGTGATGAGATGTGACTTCCAGGTAAAGCCTCGCCCACACTCCCTGCAAACATAGGGCTTCTCCCCTGAGTGTGTCCTCTGGTGTCTGATGAGACCTGACTTCTGTGTAAAGCCTCGCTTGCACTCCCTGCAAACATAGGGCTTCTCCCCTGAGTGTGTCCTCTGGTGTGTGATGAGATCTGACTTCTGTGTAAAGCCTCGCCCGCACTCCCTGCAAACATAGGGCTTCTCCCCTGAGTGTGTCCTCTGATGTCTGATGAGATTTGACTTCCGTGTAAAGCTGCTCCCACACTCCCTACAAACGTAGGGCTTCTCCCCTGAGTGTGTCCTCTGGTGTGTGATGAGATGTGACCCATCACTGAAGCCTTGACAACACCCTCCATGCTGGGTTGTTATAATTCTTGACATTCCAACTTTCACAAATACCTTGCCTGTGTCCTCAGGACTCTCTTCCTGGCCTCTGTGGGGCTCTTCCTCCATCATTCTCTCATGCTCACTAGAGCTCATTTGTTCTTTGGAAGTTTGGAAAAAGGGTCTTGAGATTCTCCTCTGACTGATTCTTTTAAGCAAAGGTTTGGACCTTTCTTTGACCTCTTGACCTTCAGCTTTATCATTCCAGCTGTGCATGCTAGTCTGTTGCTGCTGCTGATTCTGATCCTCTGGACAGGGCTCCTCTGCTTGGAGGTGTTTTCTTGCAGATGTTCCTGGGAGAATCTGAGAGGGATGATTGAGTTTCACGTGTTGGCTGAGGAATTTCTGACTGGAGAAGGCCAGAGAGCAGGAGGGACATGGGTGCACCTCTGGCTTTGGTTCTGCTGAAAGAGAAAGGTTTGGTCAGGGCAGATGTTCATGAGAATGCCTGGGCCATATAACTTGTCTCCTGGTAAGACCTGCCCCATGAATCCTTCTTACTGTGGTGACAACACAAGTTCCATCTCCCACAAAGTATCCACTCGCAGTCTATTTTCCTTTTTATTTTTATGCAGTGCATCTTCTTCAGAAATCCAGAAAGCCCACATCAAAGGTCTTTTCTAATATTGCCCAGACTAGGGATTTTCGAGGAGCATCAGAGGCCATTTTACTCCCTGTGTGGATGGAACTGCATTGACCTTTCCCTTTCATAGGTATTTTCTAAGTCATGTGAAAGAGGAAAGCCACAGGCCCCAACTAGGAACTGCTCCTCTGTTTTCCAAAACAGTAAAATAAAATGTCCTTCCTGCCCTTGCTTGTGCGGCTCAGTGGACTGAGTGCCAGCCTGCTAAGCAAGGAGTCGCAGGTTCAATTCCCACTCAGGGCACGTGTCTGGGTTGTGGGCCAGGTCTCCAGTAGGGGGCGTGTGAGAGGCAACCACACACAGATGTTTCCCTCTCTTTCTCCATCTTCCCCTCTAAAAATAAATAAATAAAATCTTTAAAAAAATGTCCTTCCTCAAGCCTAATACCAAATATTTGTGCTTCATTTCATTCAGTGTTAGCTCATTTCAAATACACTGAGAAATCCTGTTACAAAATATTTCTCCAACCACACGTCTTATACACCTGACTCCTGTTCCTCTCTGGCCAATGCACCATGCCACTTGGAGATGAAGTGATCTCGGAGGGGATACCCCACCAAAGTTTATTTTCTAAAAATTAACAAAGTATAATCAGAACAGAGAACACACTTTCACTCATGAAAGTCCCCAGTGTCTCAACTCGGGTCATCGGCACTGCATTTCCAAGCTGCTAAGCACCTATCTGATCTCTGTTCTTACCCTCTATGCTGAGAGGAGACCTGAGTGACCCTCAGCCAATCCAATGCTACACTTCTTTTCTTCCCTGCACTAGCTGTTCCCTCTGCCTGCAGGTATTTTTGTAAATGTTATCTCCTGAGGTGCCCTTCCCAGACCACCTGCCATACTGTACCTCCTCTCACACTGATCCCTAGGCAGTTGTCCTGGATTAGTTTTCTCCAAAGCACTAACTGCTGTGTACTGTTATGCACATGCAAGCATGTGGGCCTGGGTTTCCCTCCTTCACCCATCAGCTCCTCAAGAGCAGTGATTCTGATCCTCATGTTAATCTGTATTTCTAGGTCCCAGGACCCTGTGCCCACAGAGTAGGATCTCAGCTGACAATTCACTGAAATAATAAACGAATGTGCCCTGCCTGAATGGTGTGACTTAGTAGGTTGGGTGTTGTCCAAAAACTGAAAGGGTACAAGTTCAATTCCCAGTCAGGGCACATGCCAGGGTTGTGGGCCAGTTGGGGACATACCACAGACAACCGATTAGTGTTTCCCTTGAACATTGATTTTTTTTCTCCCTCCTGTCTACTCTCTGTGAAAATAAACCAAATCTTTTTTTAAAAGATTTGATTTATTTTCAGAAAAGGGGAAGGGAGGGAAGGCGAGGGAGAGAAACATCAATCTCTGGTTGTCTGTCACCTGCCCCCTACTGGGGACCTTGTCTGAAACCTAGGCATGTCCTACAACTGGGAATCAAACTGGTGACCCTTTGGTTCACAGGCTGGCACTCAATCCACTGAGCCACATCAGCCAGTGCAAAATTTTTAAAAAATAATGAATGCCTATAAGAAATGTTTTATTTAGAAGTATGCAGGAAAGTTAGGAAGAAACAGCTATGAAAGTGGCAGAGAAACTGCCTTGGTGAGAGAAC